>NC_056741.1:1675515098-1675640098 GCF_019279795.1 Protopterus annectens
AAACTATCCAGTTCCCTACCAGAATAAAAACTCTGTACCCATGAACTACCACATAGGCAGCAATCTACTTAACAGCAAATGCGTGATAAGAGACCTTGGGACCCAGGTGGACAGTAGTCTCTCCTCTGATAGTCACATTGCCACAGTAGTCAGGAAGTCCTTCTACGTGGCACACCTCATCATAAAAGGGTTCTCATCCAGGAAAAAAGAGGTCATTGTTCCCCTCTACTCGTCACTCATTAGACCCATTATAGAGTACAATGCCCCTTTTGGAATGTACCTCACAAGACAGCTGCAGCAGCTGGAAAGGCCACAGAAGTACCTCACAAAGAGGATTACTGGCCTCAAACAAATGCCCTACACTGACCACCTCAAAAAACTTCAGCTTTACTCCGTAGCATATCGCCTACTTCGAGGTGATCTCTGCCTAACATATAAAGCTATGTCAAACCCAGAGCTGTTGGACATGCTACACCTAAAGAAATCCCAGTCCCTCCAAGCTACATGCTCTAGGGACCTAAACCTTGTCACCACAATAAACAGGACACACTGAAGGGATAGATTCCTGCCCCAGAGTCTTCCTATACTCTGAAACAAGCTACCCATCTATATCAAGCAAAGTTCTTCATTAGCACTCTTCAAGAAAAATCTTGATGAGTGGATGGGAAATAGGAAATACACCCCAGGGATCACTTCTGTGTCTCTGCTCGATAGTGGCACAGGAAAATAACTTTCTTGGGTGGCGTAAGCTATGGAACCTTGCTGGCTAGGCTTACGTAGGCCCTTGGGCCAATAGCCTAGTACCTACCTATGACCCTATGAACCTATGAACCTAAATATCTAACAACCACTCTATTCTCAACTGGGCCCTAACAAACAAACTCTCCCATTATCAAAATGCTGGTTGTTTATCAACAATATCAGTGACAACATACCTACCTAACTACTCAGGCAACACATTAACCCTACTAAGCACATTATATATTGTCAAATCTGTAATAATAAACATTTTTAACCACATGAACTAATATACACCCTAAAACACTGTAACTGGAGCCCACTGAAGACGTTACCCTCAGATGCAGCAGATGAATATTTTAATAATGCTTTCCGCAATATACCCAACAGTATGGCACCCCCTAGAACAGTTTGTGTTAAAGCAAATTCTGCCCCATGACCTACTACTGAAACAAAAACCCTCCTTAAGCAGTGGGACAAGGCCTGGATCTCCCAGCATACTAGCAAAATTCTACCTGATCGTATGACTTAACAACTCAGGAGCAAAGTTAAACACCAAGATAGACAAAATGAACTATTATACTAACATGCAAATTAAGTATCAAAATAACCCACACCAATTCTGGGCTACAATCCAAAACATACTCAAGCCCGGACCAACCACAACCTTTCCCCCACCTTACCAAATAATAGTATTATACAATAACTTCTTATATTTCAAAGGGCATTTTTATAAAGAAGTTACTGGTATAGCGATGGGGGCCGCTTGTGCCCCCATTTATGCCAATTATATAATATCCTTTTGGGAACAGGAATATGTATTTCAAAGTGCCCATAACAAGTACATTAAACAATACACGCATTTCTTGGATGACATTTTCATTGTCTGGGAAGGAAATTGTGAGCAGTTGAAGGCATTTTTAAACTACATCAGTAGTACAGTGGACTTTTTAAAGTTTACTTATCAGTACAGTGCAGAAATGATAACATATTCAGATATCAAATTGTCAATAGATAGGGAATTGAAATGTTTGAAATCCAGCATCTATAGAAAAAGCACCTTTTCCAATTCACATTTGGATTACAACAGCTGGCACCCTCACCATCAGAAAAGGTCAGTTATTAAGGGTCAGATGGTGAGGGTGGCTAAGATGGTCAGTAATGACCAGGAGTTCCTTACAGAATTGGAATTTATGATTACTATGTTTAAAAGAAGGGGATATCCAGAGACCCTATGTATGGATGTTAGGGAAGAAATCATTCGGAAGAGGAATAATGGTATGTATAATGCGCTCCTGATAGAGGCTGCTGGGCAAGTTTCTAATCAATTGGCAGTTAATATTGATAAATTAGAACTTAAAAATAAATGTGAAGGTTTATTATTCGTCACTGTTTACAATGAGGATTCAAATTGGTGCAAGTGGATGGTAAAGAAAAACTGGGCCATCTTACAGTTAGACAAGAATGTAGAAAGTAAGATGGGTGTTGTCCCTAGGTTCGTGTTTTGGAAGGATAAATCCTTCAAAGAGATCTTGGAGAATGGGTCCAATCAACAGCCATCTAATGCTGGGAGAATGATGGGTAACTTTAAATGCGGGAGATGCAGCGCATGCAAACACATTATGGAGACAGGTAAAAACATCAAAATGAACAATTATTTTATCGCCTTAATGGGACATTATAATTGTTACACTCAAAACGTGGTGTATTTAGCCAAATGTGAGGCATGTCCTGCATTCTCTGTGGGAAAAACTTCCAGACACTTTAGGGAAAGAATTAACAAACATGTTTTGGACATCAGGCATCTCAAATCCACCAATACCCTTGCCAGACATACTGCTGAATATCAAGAGCATTATTTTAAATTTTGTGTAATTCAACAAATGAAAAATGAAATTCAGGGTAAGGTATTAGATGTCCATTTAGATATATGTGAACTCAAATGGCAACTTAGGCTGGATTCCCAAAACTATCCAGGAATTAATGATAATGTTAGCATTTGCCACTATATTGAAGTTAAAAAATATACTGGGAAGGTAGGTGGCTAAACCCAACACCGGATTAGTTTAGGTTAGTATGTCTGTTTGGGGTGTCATATTTTTTACTTTAAAATTATAATTTTTATATGCATGTGCCAAATGAAATGATACTAGTATCATGAATTTTATATTTATATAAAAACAAAATATTTAAAGTATTTTATCAATAATTTTATTTATATAAATAATATGTTGAATGCAGTTTTAGTAGGTTTTGAGAGAATATGGTCATGTTGCTTTAAATAATTTGGAGGGAAATTAATTGATGTACTGGGTGGATACACATAAAAAGGAATGCATGTGAGTTTTTAACTGTTCTGTTAAAGTCCTGTCATGGAGACGAAACCTAGATCAACAACTTTGTGGATTATCTACTTTTACAATAAAGCGTGGACTGGTTTGCTGTTACAAATGTGTGGATATTCTACTTTCATAATAGAATGTGGACTGATTGCTGTTCTCCAGGTGCTTTTTTCTTAATATTTGTTGTTTTTTTTCCATGTTGGTCTTGTTCCCCTCCCCCACCTTACCAAATAACTAAAAAAACACCGGTGAACAGTTTAACAAATACTTTACAGAAACCATTCTTGCACTAACCAGAGATAACCAAAATAATGTACAAACAACTAACAATCTAAGTAACAGTAATAATACTTCCTTTACATTTCAACCCATCCCCACTAAAACCATAGAAAATCTCCTAAAAAGATTTAAACCAACTACAACTGCAGCTGATAACTTACCAGCAGAGTTCCTAAAACATTGCAACCTTGGCTATATCTTAACTGCTTTATTTCTGAAAACTACATCCCTACCATCTGGAAAATGTCTTATATTATCCCCCTACATAAAGGTGATAAATCAACTGAACTAACTAATTATTGTCCCATAGCTATCCTATCCCCATTTTCAAAACTCCTGGAGAAATGTATACATTCCCAACTTATGAGATATCTCACATCCAGTAACTTATCTGCCATCTCCTAACATGGATTTAGACCATCACATAGTACAACCACTGCTCTACTTAGCTTTACCAACACCATAAACCAATACAGGAATGAGGAAAACATAGTGTCATCAGTTTTCTTGGACATGTCTAAAGCCTTTGACACAGTGTCCCACAACAAACATCTAACTGCTGTCTCAGAACTAAATATACACCCTTCATGTGTATCATGGTTTCATAGTTACTTAACAGGTTGTCAGCAGGCAGGTAAGTGGCAGTTAAGTGGCAATATGACCTCTCCACACTTCTCCCTATTACTCTTGGGGTCCCACAGGGATCCATACTTGGCCCTCTTCTTTTCAGTATTTTCACTAATAACCTCAACTCAGCTACCTCACTTGCCACCATTATCCAATATGCAGATGATTCAACATTAATATGTGCAGCCCCTGCCATGCAACAACTTCAAGACAAAACACAACAGGCCTTTACAGAAACTGAAACATGGCTGGCTAACTCCCATCTTATTCTTAACCCTCAAAAAACAAAATTTATGAGCTTTCAACCTACCAGACCACTAGATTCCCCCGCAGTTCCACATCACAGCTAATAACAACACAATAATCACACTTGATTCATCCACCAAACTACAAAGAGTCATTGTAGACAATAAGCTAAGATCTGACTTGCATATATCGCAAACAATTTAAAATGTCCACAAAAAATGGGCACCCTTTAAAGAAACCAAAATTTTTTAACAGACTCCTCAATAGCTGCCATAACCAGACATCACCAGCTAGCAACTCTATTATATGCTTCACCCATCCTTATCAACCTAAAAAAACTAAAAAAAAAACAGATTTAGAGAAACCAAATACATCTATTGATATCTTGTTCTTATACTTGATGGCAGTTGCCTGCCCCTACTGTAAATTTGATCTGGGACACTCCTCCAAGTCTAGTGTCATTAACTCATTCTACCTAATATAGAGAGAACATTTGAGAAGGCCAACCCACTTAGTCACATAGTTTCTTAACCTTGAATTATCTTCTGCTCCTCCTTTCTCCCTTTCCCCTTTACTAAAAAAAAAAAACTTTGCTAGAATCTCCCTGTGTTCTGACTGAGTGTGCTTCTCAGCTGATAAGTATATTTTGTGGCACTTTTTAACTGTTCAGAGTTGAATAAAACAATAATTGAATTCATTTCAGAATACATTTTGAATAAATTGCATTTATTTAAACTGTATTTACTTTAATACTGCTACACACTCGTGTGCTTGCTTGCGCTGCACTTTAATTGTTTTTAGTGCTGTTTTAGTTGCTTTTCTGTAAAAAAAATTCTAAGTTTGTTTCCTGCCTTTTCTGTCAGTAGTCTAGTCCAGATACAGATCTGCTGTATCCAGGACTGTTTGTAAGCTTCTGAGCCCCCAAGCCTTTCTGTGTTGTAGGGAAGCATTCTAGCTCATCAGTGAGAGCAATAAGCACTAGGTAGCCTATCTACCATAAGAGGAGTGGTTTCTGGCCCAGAAATTGTAGTTTATTGGCCGTTTGGGCAGTTTTTCCATCTCTTTCAACTTTCTGGTTTAAAAGCCTGCATTTGCGCTTGTTTCCTGGCTTTCCTGTAACTAGTCCAGTCCAGATACAGATTTGACTGTTTGTAAGCTTATGAGCAGTGCCAAAGTCTGCTCTTCAATTTCTCCCTTAGATCTGCTAGTTCTCTCCTCTCCTCTCCTGCACTTTTAGTAGCTTATTAGTCTAGCACTTTACCAGACTTCTAGTAGCAATTATTGTAGCACACAAAAGTGCTACCAGCACTAAATGTTCTACAAGGAAACAGCTCCAGTATTTATTATTAATGCTTACCCCTCCAGGCATGTCTAAAGGTCAGTTTCCTGTGTTTTCTCCTATTAACCTGGTGAACTTGGGCATCCTGAGACAATGTAGCAACTGCCTCATGTACACTGACAACACTCTCCTCTTACCTCCCAACACTCAGACTTGCAAGAGGTGCACTTGTATATCCAAACTGAAAGCCACGCACTCTCCAGCCAAGACTGGAATAGTTGGTCAAGAGGAGAAGGTCAATATTTGGATGTGAATGACCTGAGACGTACCTCCCTGGACTACATGAAAAGAGACGTAGAGGAGCTACTCTTGGATTATGTAGCCCAGGCTGGTATGACCCTAGCCCTGAGCAGCATCCTACTATCACCCAGAATGATACCACAGTACAAGCAGAAAAAGGTTTCAACAATTGGCTAAGTTTCTGGTGTAATTCTGCCAGGCGGGTATGACCCTAGCCCTGAGCAGCATCCTACTATCACCCAGAATGATACCACAGTACAAGCAGAAAATTTGTTTCAACAATTGGCTAAGTTTCTGGTGTCATTATAAGAGGATCCAGTATCTGTCTGCCTGGGATGACATAATTGACAGACTTCAATGCTTTGCCAGAGATGGCCTGCATCTGTCACCCCTGGGCTTCTGGATACTGGCCAAGGCTCTTGCCACCTCTATAGTGCCTTTTTTAGGTGGTGTTCCAAAGACAAAATTACCCCTGTAACAACGACAAAGAAATGCAATCTGAGGGTCATGCTGCCCAATGCTAGAAGTCTAAATCTCAAAATGCACTTGCTTGAAGCACTCCTTAAAATGGAGAACATAAACATTTGTGCCGTAACAGAGACCTCGTTCAAGGCAGCAGAAAGCACCCCTGCACTACCAGGCTATAACTCATTCCACATCTTTCGGACCCAGAACTTGGACCGAAGCTCCAAAGGCGGTGGTGTTTCCATATTCATAAAGAATGCGCACACTTCCAGACGGGTAGCTCAACATAACGTATCTGAGATACTTCAGGTGCAGCTAACATTGGGTAAGACAGCAATTCAGGTCGTAGCCAGCTATAGGTCCCCAACCATGTCCTCCTTGGTTAGATCCGACCACAAACTAATCACCTTGGAAATCCACATCAGTCCCCCCCACCCCCCACAAAGGTAACTACCATGAAAAACTTCTCCAAAGCTAACTTTGGACTCCTATAAACAGAGGTGGCTAACTTTACAGCACCCATTCAAATGGAGAATAGTTGCATGACTGCCGAATCATACACCAATGCACTGTATGAACACATACACAAATGCATAGATCTTGCCATACCCAATCAAACCAAAACGCTCTTCTCCAAAAAAAGGAAGCCGACCTGGTGGTCCCCTGTCATAAACAAACTCTACAACAGAAGGAGGAAACTAATGAGGAATAAGGTGAAGACCTAAGACTGGAAAGACTGGAAAAACTCCCTTATTAGCCTCAACAAAAAGTTGAGCTCCCTCATCAAATCCTCTAAAGCTACGTAGCTATGAAAACAGAATTGCAGCAGATAGTAAAGACAACCACAAGGCCTTCTATAGTTATGTAAAGAATCTCCACGGCAATACCCAAATTTGCTCTGAGCTACTGCACAATGGTACCTCCTATACCGGGCCAACGGATATTGCCAATATACTGGCCGACAGATTCAGTGCCAACTTTACCCCCCCCCCAAAGAACCAGTCACAATGCCAGTAGATTGCCAGGCACCCAGTATTACTGCTGCACAGGTTAAAACAGCACTGTCCAAGGCCAAGAATACAGCTTCTATGGGACCTGACAATATCCCTGGCTGTGTTCTACATGAACTACAGAGTGAACTGGCACCTCACCTGTGTGCCCTGTTCAATCACAGCCTCACCTCAGGCTTTGTCCCTACTGAATGGCACACTGTTACAGTCATCCCTCTCCAGAAAGGAGGAGCGACTACAGATCCTAGGAACTATCGCCCCATTAGCCTGACGAGTTTGATATGCAAAGTTATGGAACACATCATCATGGACCTAATAAACAAGGATATAGGGAATCTCCAAACTCTGGATTCTACACAGTTTGATTTTGTTCAACTTTTTTGAGTCAGACACCAGAGCTGTGGATGAAGGCAAAGTGGTTCATACAGCCTATCTTGATCTGGTCAAGGCCTTTGATACCACTCCCCACTCAGGAATCATAGAAAAGCTCACTAAGCTAGTAATCAACCCCTATATCAATAGGTGGGTTGCAAACTGGCTCACAGGTAGAACCCGCAGTGTGAAAGTAACTGACTCCAAGTCAGACTGCTGACCAGTCATGAGTGGAGTCCCACAGGGTTTGGTCCTAGGTCCTCTCCTGTTTGTTATCTACTTCTCTGAAGCCCAGGCCAACATGAAGGAACTCTGGCTGACAAAGTTCGCAGACAATTGCAAGTTGGGAGTTATTATTAACTCACGAAGTGATGGTGACATCCTACAGAAAGGCCTCACTGAGACCAATGACTGGTGTCAGAACCATGGCCTTTAGCTCAATGCCAAAAATGTGTCATCATCCCCTTTGGGAAAAACCCATTTCCCGTGAATTACCACATCGATGGTAGTTCTGAACACAGAAACCGTTATAAGAGATCTGGGAAAACAGGTTGACAGCACCCTCTCTTTTGACTACCACATGGCCACTATTGTCAGAAAGTCCTTCTATGTGGCACATCTCATTACCAAGGGTTTTGCATCCAGGAAAAAAGAGGTCATTGTCTCCCTCAACTCTTCCCTCATTCGGCCAATCATTGAATACAATGCCCCATTTGGTATGTACCTCACTAAACACCTGCAACAACTGAAGATGCCACAAAAGTACCTCACAAAGAGGATCCTAGGCCTTAAACATTTGTCCTATATGGACAGATGCAAACAAATCCAACTATTCTATGTCTCATATCACCTACTTAGAGGTGATCTCTGCTTGACTTACAAAGCCATGTCTGACCCAGCTCTGTTAGAAATGCTACATCTAAAGAAATCCCATTCCCTCCACACCACACACTCCAGAGACCTCAGCCTCATTACCACAATCAACAGAACATGCTGGAGGGACAGGTTCATAACCCAGAGACTGCCCATGCTATGGAATAGACTTCCCATACATGTGAAGCAGAGCACCTCACTGGTCCTCTTCAAGAGAAATCTTGATGAGTGGATGGGAAATAGAAAATTCACCCCAGGGATCTCTCCAGTGGCTTTAGTCAACAAAGGCACTGGGAACTATTGTCGGGTGGCATGATGCCAGGGTAATCCTATAGGCTAGACTTGTAAAGTCTCCAGGGCCATTAGCCTAGTACACACCTATGAACCTATGAGCCTGTGCTATAATAAAATAGCTAAATTTGCTACTGGATCATTACACAGGTCACATCACTGTCTAACTCTCAAAAAACTCTCCTGGCTTGAACTACCTCAGCTTCTTGCACATAACTAATTAATTATGGCCCACAAATTACTCTACAACCCCGAAAAAACTCCAGCTCTCCAACACTTGCTACAACCTTTCTCTAACATTCAAACACTACGATCATCAAATAAATCTTTACTACAAGTCTCTAAAAGTAACAAATCTGCAGGAGAATCCTTATTTTCCATGTGGGAAACTTCGGCTCTTCATTTGTCGATGTTCTACCATATCGGTGAAGTGGAATTCGATGTAGTGGGCTGTCAACGTACTAAAGGTAACCCATATATATATATATATATATATATATATATATATATATATATATATGTATATACATATACACACACACACACACACACACACACACACACACACACACACACACACACACACACACACACACTATATATATATATATATATATATATATATATATATACATACATACACACACACACATATATATAAATACACACACACACACACACATAAACAGCAGACAAACATAATACATGATGCTTTACTACACCCATGGATTACGAGTTACCAAGAGGGTGAGACAGTGACTGACAAAGAGAAAAAGAGTAGAAGAGCCAAGAGTTTTACAGCTTTAAAAGCAGTAGCACACTTAGTTCTGTTATTTAAGCATTTGAAGTACATAGAGCATTAGTTGATACAGTCAAATAGAAAAAAGTGAAGAAACTGTGGGAGACCAGCATTTCATTGTTTTGAAATCTGTAACACATTTAATGCTGCCTCAAAGACAGTGATTATAAGCAAAGTATGTCTTATTCTGTATTAGCTATAACACTGTAGTACATTTTACGCTGCTACATGCAAAAAAGTATTGTTGGTGTCTGATGTGTATTACATCTTTTAAAGTTGTTTGAGCTTCCCAACAGTGTTATGGGGTGGCCGCAGTAGCATGAGACTACAGAGCTTAACATTGGTGACAGGTACTTAACTAAAATTGCCATGAATCTGAATCTGTAAACATCAGACCAGGGCTAAGTGATGTTTTTCCCCTACCCTTGAAGCATAAGCTAGCCTAGTACCAATCTATGAATCTATGAATCTATGAAGGTGCTCCTTTTACTACATATGCTTTATAATTTTGTTAAGCACTTCCTTTTTAGTGATTATACATCTTGGGCTCCCTTCTTTGGATTCATTTGCAAAATAGCATTGAGTTTACTCTAACAAAACATTAACCACTTTCTAAAATAACAAGATAACAAATAAAGAAATTCTGCCTCAGATCTTAGCTGCTTTGAGAACAACTCTACAATACTTTAAAAATTATCTAGGTCAGTGGACTTAGTCGCTGAATACAAAAATCTGTTTCCTTAAGCTGGGACTTTGGTGTGCAGGTCAGTCATAGGCATGTATTTCCACTATTCTGCCCTTGTGTTTTTGAGAAGAGCTGAACCTGTGCTTGTGGTTAAGTACTGGAAAAATAACTAAAAGACTTATTTATTCACTGTAGTCTCCGCTGTAGACTGGTTTCTTCTGTCTGAGGTATGGCTCTACCTGGGACAGTTGCTGGAGTATATGTGGCTCCAGTAAGTACAGATGGTCAGTGATCACTTAGAATGTTTGAATGCCTTATAACTGATAAATTAGTTTAGTGTTTTTGTGGATGTAGTTATAAGAAGAGTAGTTTTTCTCATGCAGGGATTTGGTTCTGTGACTTTACTTATGGTTTGCATATTGTCAGGGGGAGCAGCATCCTGAAAAGCAGATTCCTTTTGGGTCCAATCAGTTTAAACTAGACTAAGGAATAAACCATTAGCTTAATAAAATGTATAGTCAGAATTAAGTATATGTGCTCTCTGTTGCCTGGGAAGCTCCAGGTTGTTGAAAATGTGTGACTAAGAAACTTAAAGAATAAATAAGAGCAATTCCTGCTTCACTCAATTTTGAGTAGTACATTGACAACAGTGCCCTCATTAGGTGTAGAAACTAAGCTGACGTGACCTATATCTAAGTAGCTCAGTTTGTGAATGTCCTTTCTGTGTTGTACAGTTGTGAATGAAAACTATAAATATGGCACAATTACTAATCACAACAATATATTTGAGAGTCCATGCTGTTTTATGAAGTTTGTTTAGCTGCATAAAAATGTGTTTCATATTGTAGGTAGATTCCTTCTCATTTGTGCTAGCAATGAGCAAAGCCGCCTAAATTGTAATGCAAAATTTCTATGCCTAAAGAATTTGTAGAAATTTAGAACAAAAAATGATTTGGTGTGAAATAATTGGTAACTTGGTATTAGGAAAATTAAAATATCATCTTCCATCCACATTGAATAATTCTGATGCATGTTTGCAAAAGGATGGAAAATAACCCAGCAATAGAAATCTTATCTAGTCAAAGTTTTGAAAAAGGCGTTAGATACATGGAATGGAAATCCCATCAAAACGGAATCAGGCATGATTGAAACAAATGAGCACTCATTAATGGGACAGGTGGCACTTTTCTCTTCCCATTACTCTTTTTGACAAGTATTTCATCTTACATTATCTTCTGCTTGCAGGATCATATTGGGAGAAGGAACACCTGCACACATTTTCAACTTTGATTTTTCATTAAGACATCTATAAGTTTGTAAATTCACCTTTGCTTCTGCAGAAGTCATTCAGTAACGCTGCGGTTTTGGGTTTTACCTTACCATATATGCCGAGAAGTCTGTTCCTGAATTCCTACACGTGATTAGTTTTGACTTTTAACTGACTGTCACCAGCATTTAATGCTGACTATTTTTAATGTCCACAGTTGGTAATGAACTTGCTGGGCTTGTTTTTTTCTAAAGTTAAGGACTGGCATAGTTTCTTGGTTTGCCTTTTTAAATAATGAGCTAAATCAAGACATAACTGAAGTAAAACTAATCCTAAGTACGGTTGTAATGTATGACGCATTGTTCTGCACACATTGCTATATTCTAAAACAATGATTTCATTCAAAAATTACTTGTTTGATGGTGATTTCTGAACATCTTCTTTCCCATGCTGTGATATTAACAACTAGCTTTACTGGCAATTGATATGGAGTTAAGACACAGAGATTTTAAATGGCAAGTATGAAATAAGCATATCTAAGCAGATGAGTAAATATATTTTAATGGATTATTTACAAAGATATGAAACCAGACAAACAAGCCCAGTTTTAAGTGATGCATTAAAATGTACATAAGTTGAACGTTCGAAGGATAATGGGGGGGTGAGCAGAAGTGTTTTCAAAAAAAATCTGATGTTTTCTTTATTTTTTTTTTTTGTATCTGTTAAAGTGAGGAGTACAGGTATTTAGTTTAAATAAAAAAAGGGAAGTGATTATGGATGGATAACAATGGACGAGTCAAGGAAAGGAGTCCCAGTCAGACACAATGCCAGTCACAGGGACAGAATCGCTAACCATTGTACATATCAAGTGTGATAGCCATTTCTGGGCATTTAAAGTGTTTTTTTGATTGTATCTGCTTTATTTTCAGAAAAAAAAACAAAAAACAAAAAAAATATACTTGTTTTCCCGCCTTTCTAAGCTAGTCTAGTCCAGTTTTCATGTTAGTGCTAAATTCAGGGTGGTGTTACAAGTTTCTGTGTTTGCCCATACCTTACTTGGATAGAAGGAAGTTTCTCTGTTCACTGTGAGAGAGGGAGCTTTGACCAGCCTATCTGTCCCTGAAGGAGTGGTTTCAGCCCAGAAATTAATAGTTTATTGGCCATTTTGGGCTAATTTCTATCTCCTTCATTTCCCTACTATAAAACCCTCATTTGCAAGGTTTTTGTGCTAGTATACAGCTCAGCAAGCTCCTGCCTGGTGCCCAGCAGAGTTCTAGGTTCATAGGTTCATAGGTTCATACTAGGCTATCTGCCCTGGGGCATTTATTAGCCTAGCCCGATTGTGTTTGGCTTATGCCACCCCTTGATTTGAGTATACTGTGCCCTTTTTAAAGTTTAGTTTACTGTGCCTCTGTCTAATACTGACACGGAAGTAATCCCCGGGACAAACCTACGATCCCCCATCCACTCATCAAGATTCTTCTTGAAGAGAGTCAGTGAGGTGCTCTGCCTAACATGAATTGGAATTCTATTCCAGAGCGAAGGGAGCCTCTGGGTTATGAATCTGTCCCTCCAGCATGTTCTATTTATTTCTGTGCTGAGGTTCAAGTCCCTCGAGCGCGTGGCTCTAAGGGATTTAGATTTACTGAGGTGGAGCATGTCCATTAATTCTGGGTTGGACATAGCTTTATATGTCAGGCATAGATCGCCTCGAAGTAGGTGGCATGCAACTGAGTAGAGCTGGAGTTTTTTTAACCGAGCAGCATATGGCATTTGTTTGAGTCCCTTGATCCTCCTGGTGAGGTACTTTTGGGGTCTTTCTAATTTCTGCAGGTGTCGGGTAAGGTACATCCCAAAGGGGGCATTGTATTCTATGATGGGCCTGATGAGGGATGAATAAAGGGGCACGATTACCTCTCTTGATCTAGATGTGAATCCTTTCATGATGAGGTGGGCTATGTAGAAGGTCTTTCTAACCACTTTGGCAATGTGGTTGTCAAAGGAGAGATTGCTATCAACTTGGGTCCCCAGATCCCTAATTACTTTCTCTGTACTTAATGGGTTACCACCTATGTGGTAATTTGTGGACACATTGTTTTTGCCAAAGGGTATGACTATACACTTTTTGGCATTTAGCTTTAGACCATAGCTTTGGCACCAGTTATTCATCTCTGCGAGACCTTTTTGAAGGATGTTTGTGTCAGCTGGAGAGTCAATTATGGCGCCCAGTTTGCAGTCATCTGCGAACTTGGTGAGCCATAGTCCTCCCACGTTGGCCTGCACCTCTACAGCAGCAGAGAGACAAAACAGAGACTATGGAGTCATTAAGTATAATTTTTCTGCATTTTCTTGCTGCCTTTAGCTAATTCCACCTAAAACGCCGATTTTCTAGAGTTTCTGTGATTTAAAAAACTTGTTTCAGCTACATATTGTACTTATTTTACTGCCTGTACTTTAACAAAGTTGTTTTTGTGTTGAAATTACCTGTTTAACTGTTGTAGGCTACACACTCAAGTGTGATAGCCATTTATGTGCATTTAAAGTGTTTTTTTGATTGTATCTGCTTTATTTTCTGAAAAAAAAAAACAAACAAACAAAAAATATACTTGTTTTCCCGCCTTTCTAAGCTAGTATAGTCCAGTTTTTAGGTTAGTGCTGAATTCAGGGCGGTGTTACAAGTTTCTGTGTTTGCCCATACCTTACTTGGATAGAAGGAAGTTTCTCTGTTCACTGTGAGAGAGGGAGCTTTGAGCAGCCTATTTGTCCCTGGAGGAGTGGTTTCAGCCCAGAAATTAGTAGTTTATTGGCCATTTTGGGCTAATTTCTATCTCTTTCATTTCCCTGCTATAAAACCCACATTTGCCCAGTTTTGCACGCTGAGCAGCACCGGTTAACTACTAGGGTATAACTATTCTCTGCTCCACAAAATCTACTCTTCAATTTTTCCCTTGGAACTAGACAAACTTTCAACTTAAGCACTCAAACTATTCACTTCTCATACCGGCACTTGCTCAAAACTCATAGCAAGCACTAATAAACCTTAGCACTAGACCCCCCCCCTATACTGTAGAGAAAGACAAGGCTCTCTATTCAACCTTACCAGCCAATCAGAAAAACAGTTCACTGTACCTATCCAGGCATGTCCAAAGGACAGTTTCAGGTGTACTCTCCGGTCCAACTGGTGAATCTGGGCATTTTGAGGCAATGTTACAATTGCCTCATGTAAACAGACAACCCTCTCCTCCTTCCACCAAACACTAATACATGTGAGAGATGCAATTATACAGCCAAACTGGAGACTAAGCTCTCTCAACCCAAGATTGGACCAGGCAGTCAAGAGGAGAAGGGAATTACTTACATCACACCACCAGTCTCACATAGACCTATGAAACCAGCACCAGCAAAAAACACACATAAATACATGAAAACATACTCGCAGGCTCTAAATAAAAATCTGCAGAAGCAACAGAGACCTCCAAAGCAGACATCCAAGCAACCTTCACCCCTCCAACACAAACCATGAAACACATACTTCACAAAACCAGTGTGCCACACAATCACAGCCCTTAAGGCAAAATAACATACCCAACACATTAGTAATAGGTGACTCTATAGTCAGACACACTGACGTCCCACTCACTAGGCTGAACAAGGAGAAGGTTACTGTTAGCTGCCTGTTGGGTGCCAGGATCCATCACATAACACAAGCACTCAGGTCACTCTAGAACAAGTACAAATATGACTCTGTCATTGTCCATGTTGGTGTGTATGACCTGAGCCATACCTCCCTGGACTACATGAAAAGAGACATGGAGGAGCTCTCTGATCATGTAGCCCAGGCCGGTATGACCCTGACCCTGAGTATCATCCTGCCCTCACCAAGAATGATACCACGGTATAGAGAAAAAATTATCAATTTCAACAATTGGTTAAGCTTCTGGTGTCATTTAAAGGAGAGCCAATGTCTGTCAGCCTGGGATGACATGCTTGACCGGCCACGCTGCTTCACTAGAGATGGCTTGCACCTGTCACCCTTAGGCTTTCAAATGCTGGCCAAGGCTCTTGCCACCCCCATAGTGCCTTTTTAGGCAAGGCTCAAAAGACAAACCCACTGCCGTAAATAGCACAAGTAACAAAAAACTGAGGGTAATGCTACTCAATGCCAGACGTCTAAACCTCAAAATGCACACACTCGAGGCACTCCTCAGTATGGAGAAAATTGATATATGTGCAGTAACAGAAACCTGGTTTAAGGCTCCAGAGAGCACCCCAGCACTACCAGGCTACAACTCATACCATACATTTCAGCCACAAAACCTGGACCAAAATACAAAAGGCGAGGGAGTATCCATATTCATCAAGAATACCCACACCTCCAGGTTAGTGGCACAGCACGATGCTTCAGAGATCATCTACGTGCAACTAAGAATGGGAAAAACTGCTGTTCCAATTATAGCTTGCTACAGATCACCCACCATGTCTCAGGACCCCCACTTCGCATTCCTGGAAACACTGGGAAACATAAAGGTCCTACCAAACACCCTGATATTAGGTGATTTTAATTACCCAAACATTAACTGGGAGAGCTACTCAAGTACAAACTCCCTTGCCCAACATTTCCTAGAATTTATAAACTCAAATGCCCTGAATCAACTGGTCAACACTCCCACCAGAGGTGACAACATATTGGACCTGGTCATCACCAACATGGGTGACCGGTGTTCCATACCAGAGGTCAACCCCTCGCTGGTTAGATCTGACCATAAACTAATCACTCTGGATATCCACATTCCACCACCACCCCTGGTCAAAGAAACCTCCGTGAAAAACCTTTCAAAAGCAAACTTCACGTTACTTAAGGCCGAGGTTGGAAGTTTCAAAGCCCCCATGCTAAAGGATAATGCTGTCCAAGCTGCAAAATCATTTATTAATGCACTCTACGGGCACCTACAAGAATGCATGGATCGTGCTATCCCAAACAAAACCAAGACTCACTCCTCCAAGAAAAGGAAACCAGTGTGGTGGACTCCTGCATAATCAAGCTATACAATAGCAGGAGGAAACTAGTACAGAAAAGAGTAAAATCCCAAGAAGGGAAGACATCCCTGATCAATATCAGCAAGAAACTACGTTCCCTCATAAAAATCATCCAAGGCTAGCTTCAAAAGAAAAATTGCCATGGACTCCAAAGATAACCACAAGGCATTCTTTAGCTATGTCAAGAATCTAAGTGGCAATTCTCAGATCTGCTCAGAGTTAGTGCAGAATGGCATAAATACACTGAACTGACCGATATGGCCAACATCCTGGCAGACAGGTTCAGTGCAAACTTCACCCCCTCTCACCCCCAAAAGGGCTTGTAACTATACCAGAAGAATGTAGTGCCCCTGAAATCACAGACACTCAGGTTAAAATAGCCCCCTCCAAAGCCAAAAACACAGCATCAATGGGACTGGACAGTGTCCCAGGCTGCGTCCTACATGAGCTCAAAGATGAACTAACCCCTCACCTAAACACACTGTTTAAACTCGGCCTCTCCACAGGCTACATGCCCACAGAGTGGCACACAGCAACAGTTATTCCACTCCACAAAGGTGGAGCCACAACGACCCCGGGACCTAGCGCCCTATAAGCCTGACTAGCTTGGTCTGCAAAGCTATGGAGCGCATCATCATGGATCTCGTTAACACTGGACCCTACCCAGTTCGGCTTTGTTAAGGGCAGATCATGCCTCCTAAACCTGGTGGACTTCTTTGAGAGAGTTACCAAGGCTATAGATGAGGGAAAGGTGGTCCACACAGCCTACTTAGACCTTGCAAAGGCCTTCGACATCATTCCCCACTCAGGTATTATAGACAAGCTCACCAGCCTGAACATAAACCCCTACATCACAAGATGGGTTGCCAACTGGCTCATGGACAGAGCCCACATGGTAAGAGTTGTGGGAGCTAGGTCTGAATCTAATACGGTTACAAATGGCATTCCCCAGGGCTCAGTCCTAGGACCCCTCCTGTTTGGCATATACTTCTCAGAGGTACAGGCAAGCGCAGGAGGACTATGGCTGACCAAGTTCGCAGACGACTGCAAACTAGAGGCTATAATTGACTCTCCGGCTGACACAGACATCCTCCAAAAGGGTCTCACTGAGACAGATACCTGGTGTCAAAACCATGGCCTCACGCTAAATGCCAAAAAGTGCATAGTCATCCCCTTTGGGAAAAACAAAGTACCCACAAACTACCACATAGGTGGTAGCCCTCTAAATACAAAAGACGTAATAAGGGATCTGGGGACCCAAGTAGATAGTAACCTCTCCTTTGATAATCACATTACCAAAGTGGTTAGAAAATCCTTCCATGTGGCCCACCTAATCACAAAAGGGTTTGCATCTAGCTCGAAAGAGGTCATTGGGCCCCTCTATGCATCACTCATCAGACCCATCATAGAGTACAATGCCCCATTTGGGATGTACCTTGCAAGACACCTGCAACAACTGGAAAGACCACAGAAGTACCTCACCAAGAGGATCACTGGCCTCAAGCAGATGCCCTATGCAACTCGACTGAAGAAACTCCAGCTGTACTCAGTTGCATAACGCCTACTCAGAGGTGATCTCTGCCTGACATATTGATGGACATGCTCCATCTAAAGAAAACCATATCCCCTAGAGGCACATGCTCCAGGGATCTAAACCTCATTACAACAATAAATAGGATGTGCTGGAGGGATAGATTCCTGTCCCAGAGACTTCCCATGCTCTGGAACAAGATTCCAATCTACATTAGGCAGAGCTCCTCGCTAACACTCTTCAAAAGAAACCTTGACGAGTGGATGGGAAACAGAAAGTTTATCCCAGGGATCACTTCAATGGCTCTGCTGGACAGAGGCACAGGGAACTAATCTAAGGGGGCAGCAAAAGCCAACACATTCCAGCTAGGCTTATAAATGCTTTCGAGCAGATAGCCTAGTACCTACCTATGAACCTATGAACCTATAATACATTCATATAACTGAGTGGAAGAATTCTTGTAGAATTATAAAAGTTTGTTGCAGTACAATGACATATTTTCAAATTAACAGCCACAGCATATTTCACCAGGGGGCACACAAGATAGCGTGAAGTGAGATTGTAAGGAACTGTGCACACAGTGTGAGATGAGATGTGAAATGACCGCGCACAACCTAATAGATACACAGCATACTGGATGTGACAGATGTAATGTGAGAAAAGGCATGAAAAGCATCACATACAGTGTATCAGGATGCCAGATGTATAATGCATCATGATGAGCAATTTGTGAGGTGCGATGCCTACGTATCCCGCACATTAAGTTACAGTGAATCCAGCTTTGTAATATTATTGCACTTGCATGGTATAATGAGACTTTATGTGTATAATGCATCCATAGTAAGATGGGCAATATATCATGTATAGCAAACTGTGACATTAATATACCATTTATCATGTGCAGAATAGTATGACATGAGATGTGACTAACCTATGTGCAACATAACATAGTCTCTGTTATGTCTGTATAGCAAGGCATATTGTACTGTTGGTATGGTGTATTATGACTACCAATATACTCTGCAAGACATAAATAACACTTGAAAACATCTCCTGTGGAGTACCATGAAGACCATTTGAATAATTTATTTTATATTATTAATATATTATAGTTTATATTATTTCTAATTTGGTTTCTTCATGATCATCTTAGCATGTCATTCTTCTATAAATGTACATATTTTATTTATTTATTTTATTTATATTTGTTTACCAGGGTAGTGCAATGACCAGTAGTGATCAATTTCAGTCTTAGCCCAGGTGAAATGCAAAATATTTCACACACACACACACACACACACACACACACACACACACACACACACGTACCTCCCCTCTTAAACACACACACACACACACACACACACACACACACACACACACACACACATGCACACACACGCGCACACGAGCACACGCACACACGCGCACACACACATGCACACACACCATGCCTCTCAACCTCTTAGCACACAAAATTTGGGCAAAGCCAAAAATAATAGTGAGACAAAGCCCAAAAATAGGGACAGACTTTAAATATTGCTCTCACAAACTTATAAAGTTGTTAGAATAAAAGGTATTGTGTTACTGTGAAATTTCTGAAGGATATGAAGTCTGAAACTCAAATGCTTGTTGATGATACACATTTTTGGCAATCCAAAACCAGAGTTTGTGCCAGTCATAACTTCTTCGTTTTAAAACCTTTTGAAGAAAACTTCTACTTAATATTTAATTCAGCAAAAGCAACATTTTCTTAGGCACAGTCATTTAGACTAATAGCCACCCCATTAAGACATAATTAAATAAAGGGATATGAATATTTAAAGACCTAAGTTGCTCTTGGAACTGCTGCTTTAAATAAATGTATTACATTTTTAGACTAAGTCAGGTTACTACTACATAACGCAGTGACATTTGTTGTTGAACACTTCAAGGAATTATTAGGCATCAACAGGTTACCCACTAAACACACACACCCTTCTTCGACATTAAATGATTGTTGCACATCTGTGGCAAGACACTGCAGGTGTGGCCATATTTTCTTAAGATGTGAATAAGCTGTACTGTAGAAGAGCTGTGTAGTGCACGCAGTTGACCCCTGGACCCACTACATATACATAAGCAGATCTTAAAAAAACAATAAATAAAGTCTCCAATTCCACCTTTTTATTATGCATATGTTGAAATAACCTGACCGTCTAAAAGAAGGCGGGGTTTCCTATCACGCTGGTGGAGTGGGTATCACAAGCATGCATAGTATAGCAGTGTTCACCGAATGAAGAACAGGCATCAATACAGCCGAAGATTACATAACTTATTATACGTAATTTATAGTTGTAAAATGTAATTCAATTCCATTTCTTAAACCTGGTCAGGCAATTCAATGCCCTCAATAACTGCATTTTTCTAAAAGACTTTTGGTATCCACCTACATAAATTACAGTAAAACTGAACAACCTTTATCGTAGAATAGTGAATTTTGTCCTCACAGATTTGCCACAATAAACCCCAAGAAACACAAATTTTATGAGAAACAGACTAAAAATATGAGGCAAAAATCTGGACATTCTGTGAAAATCTGTCAAGTTGAGAGCCACCTCCCTCCCTCTTTTTACACACACACACACACACACACACACACACACACACACACACACACACACACACACACACACACACACACACTCACATATCCCTACCTACCTACTTATTACACACACACACACACACACACACACACACACACACACACACACACACACACACACACACACACACACACACACACACACACACACACACACACACACACACACACACACACGCACACACATATCCCTATCTACCTACTTCTTACACACAGGCACACAAGCACACACACACACACACACACACACACACACACACACACACACACACACACACACACACACACACACACACACACACACACACACACACACACACACACACACACACACACACACACACACACACACACACACACATATCCTTACCTACCTACTTCTTATATACACATGCCTGTCTGCCTGCCACTTAAACACACACACACACACACACACACACACACACACACACACACACACACACACACACACACACACACACACACACACACACACACACACACCTACCTCTCACTTCTCCATTCGTGGTCAGCATTTCAAATGTCTCTGAGCATTCAAATTCCATGCATGTGGAAGACATAGACATAGACATAAACAGCAGGTTGCACAGACAGAGAAGATGAAAACAGGTTGCACATACCTGTTGCATCTGTAAGATTGGACGCAAAGGACATTCTTCTTAAAGAACACCTTTAAAAAAAAAAAAAAAATGTTTTCATTTTTTTTTTATTAAAAAATAAGTCTCTCAGTCAGCTCACCCCCCCCCCCATCCCAGCCAGTGGGCCTAGACTTTCATGGACTGGCAGGAAATTTCTGCCAGACCGGACCCAGTCTGTGACTGGCAGTTGAAAAACACAGGGCTATACTAACTGTCCATATATATAGCATTGACCTTCGTTGTTGAGGTTTGAACCATGGCTGAACGAGGTCCAAGAAGGAGAACATCAGTTAACTGGTTAATAAACACAAATAAATGTATTTAGAAAGTACATTAATGTGACTAGAACCAATCAGATAGAGAAGACTAAAGTAGACAATGGTGCAAAAAGCATGAAGAATAAGCTTATTGTGAAGAATCTGTATAACCAAATTCAAGAGTAAGAGAGTTGTTAAACTGTAGTGCAGTGCATAACAAGGTAGAAGGGTATGGCTGCTGTGCAGCAACAGTGCAAAATGCTAGAAGGCAGAATGAGGTGATCAGTACCAAGGCATTATAGAAAGATGGTAACAAGGCAAGAACATTTATTTATTTACCAGGTTAGTCCCACTAGGCTAGCATCCTCTTTTTAGAGGGGACTTGAGGTGGTATTTATACTACTTGGGCTAAATTTGGCCAGTGGCATTGCTTCCCAAGAGGCTTCTGATAGGTACTGTGGGATATTTTACATCCACCTGAGCTGCCACAAACTCAGTTAGATGGGACCTCTACTTAATGTCTTACCAGAAAGACAGCACACTCAGGAACACAACATGCATCCAATGCTGCACTACAGTATCAGCCATCTAATTACCTGAAGTGGGAATAGAACCACCACCTTGTGGTCTTTTAGTACCAAAGGCAAGTATATTACCTGCTGAGCCAGTTGCAGTATGTTAACAGTGAGCAGAAGGAGGTAATAATGGCACTGTAGTGTAATTTAGAAAAAGCAAGAGGGGAACTCTGGTGCTATATCAGTAAAATATGAAAAATGACAATTGCCATTAACACAATGGGTGAAATGCTGCAAAGAAAAGACTGTGTCTGAAAGAAGGAAACAATATTGCAGTGGCATACAGAACCAGATAACTAAATTAAACAAATGCATGAATGAGTAAATGAAGTCCAAATGTGCTAAATGCAAGAATGATAAAGTAAACATTACACATGCGTATGAGTCTGTACATACATGTGATACATGCAAATATGCATGCACGCGCACTCATATATATATGTGTGTATACACATATACATATGCATTCATGTTGCTGTAGGTAGAGGCAGCAAACACCACAGTTTTCTTTAGAAAAGGGTTTTTAGCTAGATGTAAAGACAAGCAGATTTTAACAAAGTGGAACTGAAAATACAGCAACAGATGGAAAACCAAAATGCTTTTCTCACTAAAACAACTTTGACTATGCATCAACACTTAAACAACTGCTTCTGCGGCACTGTTAAAATGGTGTTAACCTGAACAAAGCCAACTAGAATGACAATATCTTACAGTCAGCTTTTAGGTAGCAGTCCTTTATAATGCTAAAAGCACATTAGTTAGGTACATCTCCCCCACCACTCACCAGATCTCACATTTATTTATTTACTTATTTATTGCATTTCTTTACCAGGAAAGTCCAAATGGTTGAGCAGTAACAGTAAAGACATCAAGGTTTCACCAGGTCTTGCACTAGTAAGTGGTAATGGTTCTTTCAGTTTGTGTCTTCTGAACAAGCAAACAACAGCCTGGGCAGACAGTTAAAAAATGTCTTCTCATAGAAAATATGTATAATTGCCTCTGAACCTGCTTTTCACCACACCTCTTAAATACAATATTAACATTTTCTGCCCTACCTAGTCCCTTCCTTCACCTCCATTCCTTTGAATTTGTAAGCACTAAATTACACAATTTTTATTGCACTTATTTACACTCTGTTGACTGGGTTAGTCCCACTAGGCTAGTAGCCTCTTTTCAGGGGAGACACTATGTGGTATTTATACTTTTAGGAAATATTTGTCCAGGCACCAGAAACCTTCCCATATTCTTTACAACATGTGCTTTGGGATCTTTTACAACCACCTGACCTACTACCAATTCAGGCAGATGTTCATAGGTTCATAGATTAGTTCATAGATTAGTACTAGGCTAACTGCCATTGAGAGCAAATTTAAGCTAGCCAATTATCCCCTGTGAGATTCAAACGCTGTATCTTGTGTTTGTAAGGCAAACACCTTAACCATTAGGCCACCCTCCCAACCCCAATGTGGCCTTAGCTTAATGTGTCATCCAAAGGACAACACACTCAGGAGTGCAGCACCCCCCTTATACTGCACTGCAGTGTCAGTAATCAGTCTATTGGGTGTAGGAATAGAACCCACAGCACCAAAGGTAAGTGTGGCAGCTGTTGTGTCACTTACACTATTCTAATGATGATCTTTTATGGTCTAATAATGATCTGTTATCTGTCTGACAAACCCACTAATAAGCCTTCAAATGTTCAATGTTCAACATCTGCTAATGAATAGTATCATTTATACTGTAATAGTTGCCTCTGCTTTCATGTAAATGTAATCTAATTAGCAAATACGTAGGCAATTGTTAAGGCATATTATTTAATGTCTGTTCATGTATATTACTGAATGTTTGTTTAAAAATGCTTTTTAATATGTTGGAGCTTTCCTCCCTGGGTCTTTTTTAAATAAACCCAGATGGAATAACCTGGTAAACAAAATCAAAATAAAATAAAATCAAACAATATAATAAATAATGACATTTTTTCCATGGATGTCTGTATGTACACAGGACTACATTACTACATTTTATAATATATTTAAAGCCAGATTAGTAAACTTTAAGTTACTCTGGTGGCAATACTCACAGATGCATGATATATTTTATTGGGCTAAAGCATCTTATAGTGTCGAAAATATTACTTAAGAAATGTAATTTAATATGGATGGCACACCCTGTAATTTGGCAGTCAGCATCTTTCATAAATACTTCTCTGAGCATTGAAAAGGTTAGAACTTGATTTCTCACGGAGCTTATAATTTTCAGAAAGAGATTCAAGGTGAATGCTAGTGTGCATTATTTTACAATGTTCAAATGGCTGCACAGGTAGCACTGTCCCCACTTAGGCTGTGTTGATGTTTATCCAAGAGAGGAAGTTGTTGCTGTTGCTCCTTTCCGGGGGCAGATTGCTTTGACTTGATTTGGTCTTGTCAAAATGGAATTATATTATTGAGTTGATTTATTTGGCCTCGGGAGCTTCTCTTCCTTACTCTTAAGAGTTTCCTTTTAGGAATTACTGCCGTTAGTTTAAGGTTAGACATATCTCTTTACAGCTGGATTAGAACAGTCTCCTTATCATTTTTGGGGTTCTTATTTCAATTTTGGAAACATATACATCTCTACTGCAGGATATGTTTATTCAGTACTTTACAAGAATCACAACTTTGGGTCCAAACGACAGTGACAGAGAGGAATGGATTCCATGTGGAGCATTTTTTTGGTTGCAATTCGAACAAGCAATCTTGTGGCCTAATAAATCAACTCAATATTATAATTCCATTTTGCCAGAAAAGAGCACTACAGATGCAATATTTGCTCTGAGGGTGTTGATGGAGAAGTGTAGAGAAGGTTAGAAGGAGTTGCATTGTATCTTTGTGAATTTAGAGAAAGCATATGAGAGGGTGCCTAGAGTGGAGTTGTGGCATTGTATGAGAAAGTTGGGAGTGGTACAGGATATGTACGAGAGTAGTGTGACAGCAGTGAGGTCTGCGGTAGGAACAACAGATGCGTTTAAGGTGGAGGAGGCATTATAGCAAGGATCAGCTATGAGGTCTTTCTTATTTGCAATGGTGATGGACAGGTTGACAGACAAGATCAGAGAGGAGTCCTTGTGGACTATGATGTTTACAGATGACATTTTGATTTGCAGTGAGAGTAGGGAACAGGTAGAGGAGACCCTGGATTGGTGGAGATATGTTCTAGAGAGAAGAGGAATCAAGGTCAGCAGAACTAAGACAGAATATGTGTGTGGTTGAGAGGGAGGACAGAGGAATGGTGAGGATGCAGGGAAGGAAGGTCAGCAGGACTAAGACAGAATATATGTGTGTGACTGAGGGGGAGGACAGAAGAAGAATGGTGAGGATGCAGGGAGTACCATTGGCAAAGGAGGATGAGTTTAAATACTTGGGATCAACAGTTCAGAGTAATGGTGAGTGTTAAAGAGAGGTAAAGAGAGTACAGGCAGAGTGGTGTGGGGGGAAAGGAGTGTCAGGAGTGATTTGTGACAGATGGCTACCAGTAAGAGTGAAATAGAAGGTCTACAAGATGGTAGTGAGACCAGGTATGTTATATGGGTTGGGGACAGTGACACTGGCGAAAAAACAGGAGTCAGAGCTGAAGGTGGCAGAGTTAATGATGTTAAGATTTGCATAATGTGTGATGAGGATGGACAGAATTAGAAATTAGTATATTAGAGGGTCAGCTCAGGTTGGACGGTTTGGAGACAAAGCCAGAGAAGCAATATTGCATTGGTGTGGACATGTGCTAAGGAGGGATGCTGTATATATTGGGAGAAGGATGCTAAGTATGGAGCTACCAGGTAAGAGGAAAAGAGGAAGGCCTAAGATAAGGTCTATGTATGTGGTGAGGGAGGACATGCAGGTGCTTGGTGTGATAGATCAAGATGCAGAGGACAGGAAGAAATGGAAACAGCTGATCTGCTGTGGCAACCGCTAACAGGAGCAGCTGAAAGAAAAAGAAAAATCAGCTCCGTGGAATATACACATTTTCATATAGAATTAAGGTGCTTAGAACAGGATAATAAATCTAAAATGTGTATGAACCGTTCTTCACCTAAGCAGGCTCATATATGTTTATTGGGTCATAATTACCAGGCAAATAAATGCACAGAAATGGTTCCCCTTGTTTTACGTCAGCTTCATTGTTTCTTGACGACACTGTAGTTAGCCGGGGTATTGGTGGTCTAGTAAAACTATCTATACATAGCAGCAACAGGTCCATTTTATTGTGCTCATGTTTTGATTTATTGTTATAATTTTAAGCAATTTAAAACATTTGCAGTTAGATGTTTACAAGTAGTTAGTATAGTTTACACTGTTATTTGATGAGCTGATGTTTATATTTCAAATTATTACTGATATTGCATAGTGATTTTACTATGGTAAAACAGTTTACTTTTTGGTTTGTAATTCTGGCTGAAAAGTGTGTGACTTTTGCTGATTTAATGTTGGTTTGTTTATATGCAGAATCTACAAATAAATATGTTATTCATGAAAAGAAATAGTTCATGTCTGAACATAATCCAAAGTCTTTGGCGTGCAAATAACATCTGTGGCACACCACCTAAGTATTGGGCAGAAAAGTAAAAAATCTGTAGCAAACCAATGTCTCTGAAGCAGTACCTTGGTGGTTATTTAAATTAAATGTTTCTGGCTCATCACTTCTTGGTAGAAACAATGGTTCTGAAAAATAACCACCGGGACTTCCACTGGCACTTCCAAAACTGCAAGTGCAGGCACCACATCTCTGAGCCAACGGCTTTGGCCGTGATGCATCTCATTTCACAAGAAAACTCTACAGACTCATCTGGACACTTAAACACAGATTTCTACCATATTGTCAGTAAACCTGTCTTATAAATTTGCTGGTTTCCATTTAGCCCTATTTACGCAAAACCTGAGGTAATTGTCTTAAATGCACCAGGAGGTCATCCTTGCTTCTTAGTAACTTCCATTCTTGGAAAACTGTTTTCCCTCAGGTTCTCCTTAAGTAGTTTAACTTTGCCTCAAGGGGAGCAAATACATTAGACCAAGTATATGCAAATGTCAAACAAGCTTTCAAAGCAGCTCCCCACCCACACCTAGGCAACTCGGATCACAATTCTATCTTTCTGATCCCAGCCTACAAACCCATGCTGCTGAGAAGAAACCCTTCTAGGAAACAAGTAAGGATCTGCCCAGAAGGAGCAGTATCAGCCCTTTAAGACTACTTTGAATGCGCTGACTGGAACCTATTCAAAGAAACTACCACCACAGAACAAGCATGTAAACCTGGATGAGTATACTGAAACATTAGTGGGGTAAAATCACCAAGTGTGTCGAGGATGTGACCACCTTGAAGAACGTAACTATAAGGACAGACCAAAAAACATGGTTCACTAGTGAAGTCTATGAGCTAATGAGAGTATGTAATGCTGCCTTCAATTCTGGAGATAAAAATGCCCTGAATGTTGCCAGGGCCAACCTGAACAAGGGAGTAATAGCAGCAAAACATGCTCATGGGCTAAAAATACAAAAACACTTTGCAGATGAAAAGGACCCTAGGCAGCTGTGAAAAGGCATCCAGTGCATTACTGATTACAAACCTCTGTCAACACAATGTGTAGATAATACAGACTTTCTAGACAAACTTAACACCTCCTTCAGCAGATTTGAGGAGACAAATAACACCTCACCAAGAAAACTACCCATGGACGGGGGTGCCACACAACTATGTCTCAGCCTGGAGTCATTCCGAAAGAACCTAAGAAAAGTCCACCCAGGTAAGGCAGAAGGTCCTGACATGATTCCGGGTCATCTACTCAAGGTCTGGGCATATCAACTGGCACCTGTCTTCACTGACATCTTCAACACATCTCTCAGACAGGCTAGTGTGCCAAGATGCTTCAAGTCTGCCATCACTATTCCCTGCCAAAGAAGTCATCCCCAGTCATATTAAATGACTACTGACCCATCACACTCACACTGGTGGTGATGAAATGCTTTGAAAGGATGGTCAAAAAGTATATATCATCTTGTTTGCCTGCATCTTCTGATCCTTTACAATTTGCTTACAGACCAAATTGCTCCACTGTGACGCTATATCCCTGGCACTACATCACACCATGAACTATGTTGAAAACAAAAATTGCTACATATGTATGCTGTTCATAGACTTCAACTCAGCCTTCAGTACTGTAATACTGCAGCAGCTGTTGTCTAAACTAAGTCACCTTTGCATAGAAAATATACTTGGCAACTGAATCCTCAACTTTCTGGCCAACAGACCGCAAACCATTTGAGTTGGCAAGAACCACTCATGATGCATCACGTTGAACACAGGGATCCCACAAGGTTGCGTACTAAGTCCATTTCTCTTCACAATACTGACCCATCACTGCTCTGCAAAACATCAGACAAATCACATCATCAAGTTTGCCGATGATACCACCGTGATCAGCCTCATCAGTAATGATGATGAGGGGGAATATAGAGAGGAACTGAACCAATTCACCAGATGGTGCATCGACAACAATCTAGCACTAAATGTTGAGAAAACAAAAGAAATCATTGTTGACTTCAGGAGGAAGCAAGGGTCCCACGCACTGATCACAATCAGTGGTATGGCAGTGGAAAGGGTAAAAAACACCAAATTCTTCAGGGTGCACATCTCAGATGATCTAAACCGGGCAATAAACACCTCCAGCCATGTAAAGAGAGGCCAACAACGTCTCCACTTCCTTCAGAAAATATGCAGAGCAAACCTACCCTCCCACATCCTCATGACCTTCTACAGGGCACATGATTGAAAGTATACTGACTAACAACATCGCAGTCTAGTATGGAAACTGCTCATATGCAGATCACAAGGTATTAGAGAAGGTTGTAAAGCAGGCCATCACAGGATCAAACCTGCAGTCCTTACAGGACCTTTACTCATGCAGATGCCATGGAAGGGTCGTGAAGCTGATAAGAGACAAGCATCATCCCTCACATAGACTGTTCCACCTCCTGTCTTTAGGGAAATTATACTGAAGCATCAGGTGTAGAACATCAAGATTCAGGAATATTTTCTGTCCACAACCAATCAGACTGTTGAGCAACCAACCTTAACAATGTCAACACTCCCTCAGTTCATGAGAACTTCATAAGTGGAATATGATTGTCTTTACTATCATAGAATTAAATTATTATATTTATCTAAATTATGCAATCTGTACTAAAATTACTTGCACAGGTGCAGGTACTCTGACTTATGCTATGCTGTTATCCTATCTTAAAATGGTGTTGGGTAAGTTATATATGTGTGTGTATTTATATCTGTACTGTATAGAATTTCATTCGCGATATGCTTCCTTCACCCTCTTGTGAAAACTGTTTTTCAATGCACATGAGCCTGAAGTAATGACATTTCATCCAGTGATACATTGCATTTGTTGATCTGAATGACAATAAAGCTTACTTTGATTCTGACTTTGACTTTAATGTGCCTAACAGTCCTCCTGCCTTTTCCCATCAGTACTATCTAATACGCAATTTCTGATGGAGCCATCATGTTATGATACAGACAACTCCCAGTGGATTTGAGCTTGCAGGAAGGTCTGTGATCCCTAGAAAGACCATCTGCATTGTGATGGTGAACACCAGGACAGTTGTGAATCTGGAAGTGCAATGGCTGCATATGGCCCACTGGCAAAGTCACTAAAGAAGAACATGGTCTGCTACTAGTGTGCACTTTCTGCCTGGCAGGCAGTACCAGAGGGAATGCAAGGCCTACTTATTTCCTTCAGTAGTGGACCATCTACTCATTTATTTTTCACAAATTAATATTAAATAGCAGGGAGGGTGCTTGTTATTATTAATCCTCAAGTTGAGCACTGACCCCTGTGTGACTTCTTATGCTTCTATGTAGCCTAATAATCTGAGTGAACACTGACCTTAACCTGACATCTCCTGCATCTATATGGACTAATCATCTGGTGAGCACTGACCTTAACCCAATCTCTAATGCATCTATCGAGACCAAGAAGGGCTTGAAAAAGTCAGGAGACACCAAACTGGCTCTGCACAAAAGCTTCATTTCAGTCTTTTAAACACTCATCAGCATATGGGTTTTACCCAGTGGCGGCTGGTGACTTCAAATTAAAGGAGGGCTGCAGGAGACAGCTGAATGGGTGGGGCCAATGTGAAGGGGTGTGGCCAACTAGAAAGGGGTGGAGCTATGCTCAAAACCGCAACAACTGGAACTTTAATTAAATATGCTGCCCTGGGTGCCAAACAGTCATTACGAGAGTCCATTCAAGACAAAATGAAGTGCAGAAGACAAAAATATTTCAATGCATTGGCTACATGACAACTTACTTAATATCCAGATGGAAACAGGTTGTGAGGCATGAAAAAATAAATTACTTTTTAAATACATTACTGGAATGCCAGTCAAAAATCAAGTATAAAAAACAAGCAGCACTCAACTCAAACCACTACTCCTTGCACTGCAGTTCTAATTATAATTTATATTCAGCTTTATAAAATTACCAAGTAACATGCTGAAAGTAGCAATCTCTGTGATACCCCCACTTGTAAAAATGTTTCTTATCCAAAAAAGACCTGCTGCCTGACACAACTATCTACTTGTTTCATGGGGAAGACATGATCAAAGTAAAAAATGAACAGCAAACAAGAACAAGCTCAAGATAAATTGCTTAAAGGATTACTGCACAAGTTATGGACCACGCATGATAGACTGGCATTCTGTTTAGTTTACGGGTAAAGCCTGCAAAGATGACTGCAAGTCTCCAACAAAAGATGACTGCAAGTCTCCAATAAATGTAATGAGCTTCTGAAAATACTGTAATCCTGTCCTTTTATTACAAATACTGTCATATGCTTTTCAATACTCAAGGCTTATACATTATCTAGTTATGTAAATATTCTCTGCATGACAACAAAAAGGTTTTCAATGCTGGTAATTCTTTAATAGTATGCTTATTAAAGCTTACTTGCATCTTACACTCTCCAACAAGCTTACCTGATGCTCATTAAATCACTGTTACTTAAACAGAGCAACAGGGTACTGTGACAGCATGCATTTCCTGAATAATAAGAAGCATAAATCAACAGTATAAAAATCTGACAGAAAACCAGAACATTCTGCAAAATCAAGGACAGATGAAAAGCCATGGTCGTACTTGTGGTCTACCTTTGATGGGGGAATACTCTGCACACTTAGACTGCATAACTGCTCCTTGCCTTCCTTGGACACATCCAGAGCCAGTACAATGGGGAGTGGGGTGCAACAAGTATGTCACAATTTGAAATGTCTCTGGCTGACAGTGATGGTTCTGACAGTCGTACCTCTCAACTTCAGAGCAAGAAATCTGGACAAAGCCATACCTAGAACTAGAAGTGAGACACAGGCCCAAAAATAAGGACAATTTTTAAATATTGCTCTTATTAACTTAGATAATAGAACAGTAGTAGGTCTTGCATTAGTACAAATTTTCTGAAGGGTATGAAATCTGAAACTCAAATGTCTGCCATTATTTTCTAACTTCAATCTTTAATGACTTGCCACTAATTTGCCAGAAAACCACAATTTTATGAAAAACAGACCAAAAATGTGATGCAAAAATATAAAGTTGCCTCACAGTACAGCTGGAAATCTGTCAAAAAAGGGACACCTTTTTAATATTAACACTGTTAACTTGAGCAGCTAACAAAATAAGAGCATCTACATGCATTTCTGAAATAAAAGTAATCTATAACTCTGATCATTACAGTTCTATATAATTGTAAACCCTCCACTTTTTCTTCCAAAATTGCCATTTTGAGGAGGGATTATTAGGGGAGAGCAACATTTTGAGCCAAAATTGGGGACAATTGAGAGGTTTGGATATTCCTAATTCTACAAAGCGATTTGCATGTACCTCTCAACCTCTTAATGCAGGAAATCTGGACAAGGCCAAATATACTGGGGGAACAAACAAACACTACTAAAAATTGCTCTGCAGTTGATAGAATAACAGGTCTTGCATTAGCATGCATTTTTCTGAAGATTATGACGTCTGAAACTCAATGTCTGTCATTTAGTGACTTCATTCCTAAATGATTTTCTAGAAAACCACAAATTTTATGAGGAACATACCAAAAATAAGAAGCAAATATCTATTCATTGTGTAAAAATATGGACAACTGAGACGTATAGTTCAACCGGGGCTGTCTGAGTTTGCTACCCTTCCCCCCTTCACAAAATCATGGTCGAATGGAGCCTCCCCCTGCAGCCATTCCAACTTCCCATACTTTGGTTATTTTGCACCATTTACCATAAACACTGTAATGTGCATACTGCTTTACTTCTGTGATAATTTAGATTTCATTTGAAAGTTTTATTTTGCATTTTACAGCACAAACCCTAATAGATATCTGTAAAACAAAGCAATGCAGTCTCACAATGAAAATAGACTTAGCATTAAAACTTCTCTGCCCTTGAAACTCGCATGCATTGAAACAGCATTGAAACCCACATTCAAAGAAAATACATTTTGCCAGTGGCAGATAAAGATTAACACTGGGCTGTTTTCAAAATCATAGGCCCCTTGAACATAAAACATACACATGCTCTTTGATACACCTTCCTGACTGTATTACATTCTATTCCTTGTACAATACAGTACAATTGTTAGAGAGCATTTTAAATTTATTGTTGAACATTTTCCAGTAAACAATGAAACAAAATGCATGCACCAATGACAAAACTGCCCAATTCAGAACATTTCCATCATAAAACATCTACTCAACCTTCTATAGTCCACCTGTATCAGTAAATATGCACAATCTCTGAAGTAGTAAAATCCACATTAAAGAAATATGTAACTAATAAAGAGGTTGCTGCTAGCAAACAATGTTATATGCCATTGTTTCATCTACAAATAAAGTGCCTGTTGCCCTTGAAGAATAAATTGCCTATGTTGCATGCATTAAAAAAATGATAAGCTAGTAATACCACAATAGGGAATGGATAGCAAACTGATAACAGGTTCATAGTTACTAGATATCTTTGCCAAAAAGGACTGCAGCATCCACCCCCTTTACAACACAGTACAGTATCAGCAATGCATCTACCTACTGTGGGAGTAGAACCCACAGCCTTCTGCATCAAAAGCAAGTACACTACCTGTTGTGCTACTAACAATGCAAGCAGGTATAGCATGAGCAGCACTAAACTTTTGTTCCCCTGCAGCTCTCAGCTCCTTGTAAAATCTACTCAACACTCAGCTGTATCTCTGAACTTTGCAGCACAAGAAATCTGGAAAAAGCCAAAATTTATTGGAGGGCTGGGGGGACAAAAGGCCAAAAACCAGGGACACATTTAAACATTGCTTGTATAATGTTGGAAAGTTGCTAGAATAAAATGCTGTGTTACCACCATACATTTCACTGACACGTCTTGAACCCAGGGGACCCTGTGCAAAACAGTCAGAGAAACATACCACTATGCCAAATCAGCTGAAACAGAGGAAGACAAACTTAAATGGCTACTATTTAGTGAATTCAGTTCTCACCATAGCTGTCAACCTCTTAGCAAAAAACACCTGAAAAAAGCCAATAATGTGGGAATACAGCTGCCAAACATATTCAGTGAATTCAGTTCTCACCATAGCTCTCAACCTTAGCACAAAATACTTGGACGAGGCCAATAATGGGGGAATACAGTCCCACAAATATTGGCAAATTTCATATATCCATGTTATAAACTTAGACACTTACTAGAATAAAAGGTTTTGTTTTACCATGTACTTTCTGAAGAATATGAAGTCTGAAATTCAAATGCCTGTTATTTTTAAACATTTGTTAACCAGGAGCAAGCAAAGAGAAACACTCCAGACACATCTTTGTAAGGGATGGGAGGACATGCAGACTCCACACAGAAGGCACCCCAGCCAAGAATCAAACCAGAGAACCCATTGCTGTCAGGCAGCAATGCTACCAGTGCACCACTGCACTACAAACCTTTGCAAGGAAATATGAAGATACAGAAACCACAGATTTTATGAGGAACAGAACAAATATGAGGCAAAAATCTGCAATTTGTTTTACAAATAGTGGTGGGTAGGGAATTCATATCCTTGTCACCTGCATCCAAGGTACAGGGTTCAAGCCTGAGTATTTCTACCCACCACTATGTGTTAGCAAGGGCATCACACACACACACACACACACACACACACACACACACACACACACACACACACACACACACACACACACACACACACACACCATACCTTACCTGTAAATGGGTCCCGAAGCAGTAAACCAGGTCCAACTCCATTGTCTCGAAGCAGCAAACCTGCGCTTGACTTAACACTTCTCTGCAAGAGCTTAGAACTCAACTTACCTCACTCCTGATTGGTCCTGCATTCAAATCCTTGCTCACCTCTCTCCTGATTTGTCCTGTCTGTGGATCAAGCAGTCTGGAGGTTCTGTGTGGTTGTCTACCGCACAGATTCCTGGGCATCTGCGGGGCAGAAAATACCTTCTCTGGACTGCTGACTCAGGCAGTCAGAGTTCGCACAGATTCCTGGGTATCTGTGGGGCAGTCTGAGTTTGTCTGTGCATGCGCGGCAGTTCTGGTACTTGTTAAAAAAGAAATATTTTGCTTTTAAAGTTTATGTTTCACGTTATTTATTTCTTTTATTTCTAGGTGGGAGGGCTGCAGTCTTGCAGGCCGATAGCACGAGCCGCCCCTGGTTTTACCTGACCTTTTCTGGCATTCTTTGCTTAGACAGATCTGCTAGTGGACAAGATAGCAAAGTGAACTGTGGCATACATTTCTATAATACCAAGTATGTCCATAGAAAGAAAGCTGTTACCTGCTTTTATGTCTATGGTATTAGTCACTTTTCCACAGATTCTACTTTTTCTCTCTCTCTGTCTTTCTGCCTTATAACATAACCTAAGTATCACACCTCAGACATGCCAACATTACATTCTGGAACACTGACAGTAAGCCTGGCCTGCCTCAGTGAGTACAGTACTGATAAGACTTTTCAAAGGTTCATAGGAGTATACTAGGCTAACGACTACTGAGGCTTTTATAAGCCTAGCCATGCATCCCAAATGTATCCCACAAGTCCATTAGAGATATAGATGTCCATTACAGACATAGATGCTATACCTGGCATGAATTTCCAATTTCCCATCCTCTGGTCCAGGTTATGCTTGAATAAGGTTAGAGGAAAAACTCTGCTTCTCATGGAAGGGAAGCCTGTTCTAGAGGAGGGGAATTCTCTAAGACACATACCTTGTTGTCCAACGTGTTCTATTTATGTCACAAGCAAGGTTAAAGTCCCGTAGATCGAGTAGCTCTGATGCTATTTTTTGTGGATGTTCAAAAGCTCCATCAGAGTGTGATCTAAGGATGCTTTGTATGACAGACACAGATTATTTTTCAACAGAATGCAGGAAACCACCTATAGGGACAGGGCTTTGAGGCAATATGGTGGTGACATGTTGTTTGGACTCTGTATTCTTTTGTCAGGAACTCCTATTACAGTTGCTGAATGTGCCTGGTCAGTTGCAAACTGAAGGGGACACTGTACTTATGATGGGTCTGATGAAGGCCGAATAGAGAGGAACAATTGCCTCCTTGAACCAAGATGTTATGCCTTTGTTCAGCAAGAGAGAATGATTTCCTTATTACCTTATACGCATGTTGGTCAAAAACAAGGTTACTATCCACATATGTCCTCAAATCCCTGGCTACCAGGCAAGTCCACTCTTAGAGATGTGTTATCAATGAGGTAGTTTCCAAGAGTGGCTGACTTCCCAAAGGATACTATTTTGCATGTCTTGGCAATGAGTCTTAAGCTGTGGTTTAGGCACCAGCCATTTGTCTGTGTTAGTCCTTGCTATAGGATGTTATTGTCTGGGGGATTCAATGACTGCTCTTAGTTTTCAGAGGCCTTTGACATTGACATTGACACTGACTGAGGGACTCTGCTAGTGCCTCTTTTTGCAGGCAGTCTCCCTTATCTTAACTTCATTTGTCCTATCTGAGAACCAGCTGGCTATAAAGTGTGTAACAAAGGAGGGGTTCATATTAGAACAACGAAAACACATTTTGTCTAATGCATTTTCGTCGACACATGTAGGGTGAACAGGCAAAACAGCAAAGCAGCTGTTCAGCAAATTCTTTCCCTGGGAAAGAAGTCGATTGACCACTTCATTGCTTTGCCTGTTCTGGAGTGTAGCATGGTCCCTTGTCCGGTATAGCTCCAGAGCGTGATTGTGCAACAGTTACTGACCTTAGGGTTAGGGTGCGGGTTAAGGTAAGTGCATATGTATGAAAGTGTTTACTGTTTTTTATTTTGTATTAGATGTATGGTTGAGTTACGTGTGTGTGTGTTTTTAGCTGTTTACTTTTGTTTTGGGGTGGTAGGATTAGGGTTAAGGTAAGTGTGTTTGTGTTTGGAACCATTTATGTAAATGTGCGAGAGTTACTGACCTTAGGGTTAGGGTGCAGGTTAAGGTAAGTGCATATGTTTTAAAATGTTTACTGTTTTTTTTTTTTTGTTAGATGTATGGTTGGGTTACGTGCATATGTGTATTTAGTTGTTTACTGGTTTTTGAGGGGGAATAATTAGGGTTAGGGTATGTGTTTATGTGTTTGAAAGTGTTTTCTTTTTGGGGGGGGGGTAGGAACAGCGATTTCTTTCCCTAGGAAAGAAATCGCTGTTCTGTGGTTTCGACATTTTCAGCGTCCACTGAATATGTGTTGACATAACACTGTTCGCTGTTTTCAGCGTTCGGTGTTATAATATGAAACCCAAAGGGGCTATGTCATTCCATGAGTTTGTTTATAATGCCTGGGTGGGTTATTGTACCAAATGCCTTAGCCAGGTCAAGGTACACAGTATGCACTATTTTACCTGCATCCATTGCCTTGATGACCTTTTCAAAAAAGTCCAGCAGGTTGAGTAGGCATGATCTGCCCTTGACAAAGCCAAACTAGGTTGGATCCAGTATCTGAAGGTTTCCTGTGACATTATTAATCTTAGTCATGATATTTTCCAAGGCTTTGAATATGAGACTAGTGTGACTTATGGGTCTGTAATATCCAGGGTCTGTTGATGGATCACCCTTGTGCAGAAGAATGATCGTTGCAGTTCTCCATTCACATGGCACAAAGCATGTCTGAAGGCTGTGGTTAAATAGTGACTCCAGAGGTCCAGATAAGTCATGCTTCAAGCTATTTAGGAATCATCCTGGCATATGATTGGGGCCCATTGATGCAGTGTTCTTAATCTTAGAGATTGCATTTAGGACCTGCTCCTTAGTAATAGTTGGGAGGTTATGTTTGATGGGATAACTTGGAGGGTGGATGGGGGGGGGGTCGAGGAGGCAAAATTGGAGCTGAATTTATCAGCCCCCAGATTTGCTGTATCTCTTGGCTCCACATTAGTCACTCCATTAACAATTAGTTCTGCACATTGTTGTGTATCATCTTTGAGGTTTCAGGCTTAGCTGAAGAAAGCCTTGTGGTCATCCTTGGCCTAGACTTAATTTGCCTTCTTAGTTGTTTGTTTAACCTGATGAGAGAGCATTTTTTTCCTCATGGGGGTTGCACTTTCTAACTTTAGCAATGACTTTTTTCCTTTTATTATATAATCTGTTTATGTTTGGATTCCACAAGGGTGTTTTGTTTTTTGAGATTGTTCTGGGCTTGTTTCTGGTAGGCACAGCTGTTTATATGCATGTACAGGTTTCTGTATACAAATCTGCATAGGCAGCTGTGCTCTCTGCGTTGGGAGGTACTTGAAATGTTATCAGGTAATCAGTTAATAATAGACAGCTTGTTTGTTACATGGTTTGCTGAGGTCACAGCATTGATTTTTTGTTTCAAAGGAGACAGCTTTGTGGTCAAACCTTACCATACCTCTAAGTACAGATTTTTGCAGAATGCACACATTTTTGCTTCATATTTTTGACCTGTTTCTCATAAAATTGTGATTTTCTGGCAAATCAGTGGCAAGTCATTGAGGGTTGAAGTCAGAAAAGTATGACAGACATTTGAGTTTCAGACTTTATACCCTTCAGAAAATTCATGTTAATGCAAAATCTGTTATTGTATCAACTTGCTAAGTTTGTAAGAGCAGTATTTTAAAAGTGTCCCTATTTTTGGACCTTTGTCCCTCCATTATTTGTGTCTTTGTCCAGATTTCTTTCTCTAAGAGGTTGAGTGGTATGGACCTTACAAGAAAGTACACTACACTGGGGGGAGGGTATTGTCCCATATTTGTGAGTATCAGATCCAGTTTGTTTGCCAATAATCTCTAGGCCTGCAAGTCTGGGGTCATATAGGATTCCCAGTCTATAGAGGGATTTAACTCCCCATAAATACAGTATTGGGTTGAATGGTGGTAAGTGTCTCCATTAGATCTAAGTATGAACTATGAGTTTTGTGGGTCATAGAGGGTGACCTACAGTTTGCAAGGATATGATATGGGACTCTGCCTGTGGTTATTTGGACATGGAGAAGCCCAAGTACATCATCTTTTTTGACCAGCCTTGAGGTATTTTTGGTTTTGATGTAGGTAGAGACACCTCTGCCTTTATTTACTGCCTGTGCAGTAGGTGGTCTAAATGTGTAGAAGGTATTGTATTCCTGTACTGCCGAGATGCTCTCGGCAGCTTTAAAATATGTCTCAGTAACTGCACTGATGTCTGCATTCTCCAAGGTCAGGACAGCTTGGAGGGAGTCAAGTTTTTTGTTCAGGCTCCTGCCTTTGAGCAGTAACACCTTTAGATTCCAGTGGGTTGATTTTGCTAAGTTGGTAGGTTTGTCAGTTTGTCTTTGCCTAAAAAAAGCACTATGGGGGAGGACAATGGTTTTGCTGATATTTGAAAGCCTAGAGGGGGCAGGTGTCGACCATCCTTGCCAAAGTAACATGGTCTGTTGACCATATCCTTCCATGTTAACAATATTGTACCCCCTTTGAATAACATTAGAAGGTAAGCTGATTTTTAAAGTCAATCATCTTCTGTTTGTATAGTACCTTCATCCTTGGAGAAGGTATAATGTTGCTCATGCTAGGCTCGTACCAGCCTGGGGCACATAGTCCAAGAGCTCCAAAATGTCTCTCTTCATATAGTCCAGGGAGACATGTCTCAGGTCATCTACAACCACATGGCCTGTGAGTCATACTTGTTCTTGTAGTTCACTGGCATGAATACATAAGTGACTTGGTGGATTCTGGCCCCTTATAGGCAACTAACCATAATTTTCACCTTGTTCATCTATATGTCTCACAATGGAATTTCCTATGACCACAGTACTGGGTAGTTTGTTGGCTTACCTAATAGGCTTTGTAGTTCAGGCACCATGGGGTGTGGCTGTATGTATGATGCTGGGTGTTGTTTCAGTAGACTGCCTTTGGGTTTGCTGAGGATAACTGATGCAAGCTGAGTGTCTGTGAGGTCTTTGGGGTTTAGGAAGATTGTATTTTAGGGCTTTGGCATATATTGGTCTATGTGTCATGCATAGTGTGTCTGGTGGATGTAGTGTGTGTGTTGCTGACAACCTACTTGTTATTTTGAGTGCTTCTAGTGACATAGTATAATTACATCTCTCACATACTGTATCGGGTTCTCTAAGGATTAGCTGACTGTCAGTGAACATGAAACAATTGCTACATTATCTCAGGATGCTTATATCCTCCAGGCTGGTGACAAAGAAACCGACAAAGTGTATATTTATGATATCAGGTCAGTCTAGGTGAACTGCAAGGGTGTGGTACAAAAGGGGTTAATAGTGGGCAGCTTGGGTGCTTTTGAGGCTAAAAGCATAAACTAGGCTATGTAGGAGTAGATTGTGGGGCATTGCTCCTCAGTGCACAAACTAATTTCGATTTGCCCATCTCAGTTACTGAGTACAGTTTCAGTGGTAGTTTTACAGGGAAAATTTAGTTTCTAAGTGCCTTCGTCTATACAAGGCACTACTGGATTCCAATAGCCCTCTGGCCAACAAAATAACCTCACATTAAGCCTTCCTGTGTGTTTCCCAAATCAGACAGACCAGGCGACTCCCTAGTGCCACTAGGTCAGTAATCCTAAGTCTCCTTATTGTACAAACTCACAAAGGTTAGCTAAATGTGAAAAGCTAACAGAAACCAATTCACCAACTAGCTAAGAAAACACTTTTTATGGCAATTTTCAAGCTATTTTCAGGCAATTAATCCAGAAGCAAGGACTCTGGAAAACAAATGCAATTTGCGGTCTTAAAAATGCAAATAAATACAATAAATAATTCAAGAAAACAACAGCAGTACACTTACATAACTAAGAAACATGCAATTTTTAAAATAAAACTTTATCTCAGCCGGGATGACCCTAGATGCAGTGTAAACACTCTGGGTACAGAGGCAAGGACCCAAAGCACTACTGAGCAGGTCACAGTTCTCTTAGTCTTTATTACTCTGAACTGCAGGTCAATGAGCCCAGGTAGGCTAGAATTTCAGAAACTTTAGTTTGGGCAGTGGGGGCGGGTACAACAACTTTAATTCGCCTACAACCAGTATAGTGTATCAGGCAGAACAGTACTTAATATATCAGTGGGGGCTGTGGCAGACACAAAAATAGGAAAAAACACAATGTAACAAACAGGCAGGCATTGAAATACAAGTTTAAGTAGGCAATGATAAGCATAATGTAAGAGAGCCAGTTCTTGTGGTCGGGGGTAACAGCAATGAACTGCCACCTCTACCATGTACGGCTCACACCTGTCCAACATACCAAGATGTAGAGCTAGCACTGAGCTTGGCTGTGTTCATGCAAACTCTCAAATACCACTTTCACATGGAGGACCCCCTACAGAGATGCACACACAGCCTGCCTGCTTCCTTTTCTCCTTCACACACACACTCACCGACCTTTTTTGTCGGCCTAGGCCTCCTGCCCCCCCCAGCACCCTGTGCAATTGATGATAACTGTGCCATATCCTTGTTTTATCTCTTTTGGATTTAGGGAAACAAATGCCTTGTGCCTGATGCACAGGGTGCATAGCTGCATTAGTGTTTAGTATATCTGCATTTGTGTTGTTGAACTGATAATTGTACCTGTCGGATATATTTGCCTTGCTAAATGTTACAGTGGATAGCATCAACATGACAGTACTTTCTAGTGTATTCTCTTATAAAGGTTGTGAAGTCAGGAACTGCAATGTATGTCATTACTTTATAATCTTTCTATTTAATGTTTTCCAGTACATATGTGTGGTGCACATCATAAGATATGCCATCACATGTAGATCTCAGGATTGAATGACAGCACTGTAGTCAAACATATCAGAACAGTAATACAGTATAATGCTATCTTTTGCAAGAATCTCACCAGACATATGCAGCAGCTGGACAGACCACAGGGCTTTCTCATAAAGATAACACAGGGCTTACTATCCATGACACGATGTATGTTGGTAGACTAAAAGACATGTCACTGTCATCTGTCTGGTATCACATTACATTGTAATGCTATTCTAAGCCTATTATTTTTGGTTTAAGCACTTGGGATCAGGCCAGTTGTCTTACATTGAGAGGGTTTGTAGTCTACACTCTGGTGGGAGGAGAGGAAATCATCTGCCCTCCTGATCTGGGAATTGCTGGTTGAATGCTTATTGTGGCTGCTGCTCTAAGTCTCTTTGTTATGGTTTAAGCACTTGGCCTGCAAATCAGTTATTTTACATTAGGAAGGTTTGTGGTGTAGACTCTTGTGGCAGGGGAGGGTAGCCTACACCCTTCTAAGCTGTGAGTTGCTGTTTGAAGGCTTATTGTGTCTGTTATTCTGAAAGTGTCTTAGTTCTGGTTTAAGCACTTGGGTTCCAGACCACTTTTTTCAGACTAGGAAAGTTTGTTGTCTACACTCTTGGAGTATTCTACTGATTACTGCTTTATTTAAACTGTTTGTTCTTCTGTTGTGATTGCGATTTTCTGCGCTTTGGATTTCTAGTACTTCTGCATTTTATAGCATAGGCACAATTTAGGCTTGCTGAAGTTAGACTGTTTGTTATCAATGGATCATTAAAACTAGCCCTCTTACATTAAGAAGGTCCCCTGCACCCGTGTGGCAGAATTGTGCAGCCAAGAACCCATCTGAGTTGGGGATTGCTGGAATAAGGCTCATTGTTGGCCTTTCCCTTTCTGCACTTGTTTAAAATAGTTTAACTTCACTTGTATTCCAGCGTTGTGTTTTGGGGTGTTTGCAATCAGTTTACCATAGCTGCTCAGAGCTTGCACTGCTGACCTATGAGCAATTCAATTGTGCACTGTGAAACATTGACACATTTTTGTAACTCTAACCCTCCATAGCATAGACTCATTTTGTTAGTCTTACACCAAAACCTGGGCCATCTAGCCCACTCCCCACTAGTTACTACAGTATATACCTTCCATAATAGATGGACAATTTCCCACCCTTTCTACAGGCAGCTTGATTTACATGGGCATCCTGTGGCAACACAGCAATTGCCTCATGTATACTGTCAATCAGTTACTGCTAAAACAAACTAATACATGTGAGAGCTGTACCTATACTACAAATTTGGAATCGGTTCTCTCACATAACAAACCAGCTATCAAACATGTTGTCAGCACATACAATTCACTTCTTACACATAAGCTCGCAACACATAAACCCATATAAGTGGAGATACTCACTAGAAACCTAACTAAAGATTGGGGACCTCCCAAGTGCAAATCTACTGCACACAGTGCAGACCCAACATAATCCACTACACATAATAATACACACACCAGTAAGTTGGCAAGGTGAGGAAGCAATTTCTGACAGACAGGACATACAAGACAAGACACAGTGATGGTGAAGAACACAAGCGGTGAGTGAACACCATGTTTGGGGTAAGGGTGTGGACCTTGCAAACCCATGGACATCAAGCTTAGTGACAATGAAAATTGAGTGCTGTCATCACTGACACCTCACTGCACCAATGGCTGCAGTGTCTGATATCTGTGTCTCCTTGTGTTATTCAGTACAATTCTGGAGAGTGGTTTCTCCATCCAGAATAGGCGTGCACCCATAGTGTGGCATGCAAGCCTATTCACCATCCCTGACAGTTCTTCTCAGGTGATAAAATCACCACTTATGTCACTGCTCCTGGAGGGAACAACAGGCCTGGCCTCCAGGGTAGAAGTACCTGAGGGGACAGGTAGTGCTTGGGCAGCACAGGGGATGCTATCAGGTTGTGGCTCAAATGTGCTGAGCCTTGGTGCCATAGCTGGTGGCATGGAGGCAGGTAGATCCCATTAGCCAGGCCTACTCTGCTGTGCTGTGGGGAAAAAAATAAAAATAAGCCCCCAAAAAACAAAAAAGAAAATAAGGGTTGGGGTGAGATATTGCACAAGTTGTCTTGTTTTGGCTGAGAAGAGTGGTCTTCCAGTTCTGGTTTCTCATTTTTGTATTTGTAGACAGCAGCTTTTTTTGCTTACTGTATAACCTAGTAATGACAGACGTGTATCTGTCCAGGACATGATAAGTGCCCCACAGGCTGCTATAAAAGGTTCATTGTAATGTCCAGCAACAGCTCACACATATACACACCAACCCCTTCCCTCATTTGACTACAGTGAGAATAGAAACCCTACCCAAGTACAAAGACTACAGAACACAGTACTTAATGCATGTGCCACAGCTCAAGTCTGACTTAGAGCATCTCAAACATGATAACAGAGTCCCACAGGATGCTGTGAAAGCTCACTGTAAAGTCCAGCACACTCTCTCTCTCTCTCTCACACACACACACACACACACACACACACACACACACACACACACACACACACACACACACACACACACACACACACACACACACACGCACACACACAAAACACTTGATTGCAGTGAGAATAGAACCCCTACCTATCTAAGTACACACACTACAGAACACAGGCATTAATGCAAGCACCACAACACAAGTCTGATTTGATAGGACTGCTGCTGAACTTAAAGTAGATGACATTGGCAGGCCATGTGGGAGACAAGAGTTTGGGAGGTCTGCATGAAATAGATGCATAGGCTTGTGCAAGTCTCAAAAAATTGGAAAGCCATGCCATTGGAACCCCAGGGTTGTAGTGCTTGTTTGGGGTGGTTTTTGGGGAAAATGGATGTATTGTATACTTTTATTGTACCCTTTGCACAAACAAGATAAGCTTAGCCAAACTGTTTTTCAGGATGCAGCACATCATACAAAAGTGGAATTAAAAGAAGACAAAGAGGAAAAGATACTAAAACTAAGGAATGCATATGCAAATTGTGTAAAAGCACAGTAAAAATTGATAGTACACATCACACATTTCTACATATGTCAGGATTTGGACCCTCACAACAATACAGCTTCAGAAAACAGGGGGAAGCCTTAGTCCTCTTTGCCACACAAACAGCTTTGCATCAATGAAATTAAAATAAAATTATTCTCCATATACCTAACTGCATCCAAATGTACACTACTATCAAACCATCAGCTGTGATTTGTACATATAATTATCATAGGTTAGTACTAGGCTATTTGCCATCATGGACCATTTTAAGCCTAGCCAAACTTCCTATCTCAAATGTAAGAATCAAACCCTGTACCCTGTGTTTTTGAAGTAAACACCTTAACCATTATCCAAAGTCCAAAAACAGAGGAAGCTCAACACAGCCAAATGAAGTTTAAAACTTTAATGCTGCAGCAAGTAAGCGCTTTCACGTTTCAAGAACGCTTCATCAGACTTATACAACTGCCATAAATTCAAATCATTTAAATACTAATTCAAAACATAGTCAACCAATCAGAAGTATAAACTAATTAATACCAAATTTATGCTAAAAGTCACATAGCTATAAACCTATTATATATAAAAAATATATAAAAAAATATGTCATAGAAATGCATTCAAAAATATGTGTATATATATATATATATATATATATATATATATATATATATATATATATATATATATATATAAAAACACAGAATTGCATTCAAAGATACATATTGTATCTACATTTCATCTTGTGTTCAATATATTGTGTGGAACACAACATAAGTCTCAATCAAAACTATGAATTGATTAATACAAACGTTCACATATGCTAAGAACACAAACTACAAACTTCTTCCATACGAATACTGCATAAAAACATCCAAAAATACATATATAAAAAACACTTAAAAACATACTATGTTCATATTCTATCACATTATGTCCTGTATTCACTGTACTAGGTTGAAGCTCAATGTGTGTACGGACGTGCTGCCAAAAATGGTTTCAATGTTATACGTTCATTCAGAAAGAGAAAATAAATGGATCCTAAGATTACAGGGACACAAAGGACATGGTTTGTGTTCTTAGCATATGTGAACGTTTGTATTAATCAATTCATAGTTTTGATTGAGACTTATGTTGTGTTCCACACACAAGATGAAATGTAGATACAATATGTATTTTTGAATGCAATTCTGTGGTTTTATATATATATATATATATATATATATATATATTTTTTTTTTTTTTTGAATGCATTTCTATGACATTTTTTTATATATTTTTTATATATAATAGGTTTATAGCTATGTGACTTTTAGCATAAATTTGGTATTAATTAGTTTATACTTCTGATTGGTTGACTATGTTTTGAATTAGTATTTAAATGATTTGAATTTATGGCAGTTGTATAAGTCTGATGAAGCGTTCTTGAAACGTGAAAGTGCTTACTTGCTGCAGCATTAAAGTTTTAAACTTCATTTGGCTGTGTTGAGCTTCCTCTGTTTTTGGACTTTGGATTTTTGGAATTTCGGTGGAAGGCTCTTTACTCAGCACCACTTTGTTGTTTTATACCTTAACCATTATGCCAACCCCCTATTCTCCTCTCTTTATTATATTTTGACATATAATAGTTAGTGATTACATAACCTGTCATAATTATGCTTACAAATATAAAACTCTGTTTTACTTTTATGTGTTTCTTGATCATTTATCAGGTATCTAACACAGGGAATGTGTAAGTCACTCCATATCATTGGGCTTAACATGTGAGATGATATTAACTGGGAATAATATGATATGATATGCAGTTGACAATAAATGAGGCCCAGGTTGGATAGCACAAACATAGCACACATATGCTTTTCTTTTGGGGATAGCATATTTGAGTTACTGTTATGGTAGGAACAAAAGTACAGTCTTCTTTTTTTTGGGGGGGGGGCAAAGCTCAGTTACTGTTATGAAACAATCAAGTCGAAGTTTGTAACTGGAATGTGTATCATCACTTTCTAACTTCTGTCTTTAATGATTTACCAGTACAAAGGTATGGTGCTAAACTGAGGCCATGCAGGGAACATCAGTATTCTTCAGAAGTATGACAGTGTGAATCTTTCCTGCCTGAAGCTTACTAATTACTAATAGACAAATACAAGTAAAATAAGTGTCTGGTGTCACATGTTAAGGTACTTTCTGTGCAAATCCACCACTATTTACTTGCTTACTGCACCAAGTTAGGAAATACAAGGATATTCCATAATATTATTAAATAACACACTCTAGGTTCAGGAGTTACCTTGCAAATGCAACAGCTGACACACCTTATTTAAAGGCTGACTCTGTCTGATGTAAGCAGTACACAGCCTATACATGGGATGGTAAAGGTTGTGTGAGTTGACTGGCATCAATTTTACTATATGTGTATGAGTAGGTGGTCAGTGAATGTACTATGGATTGTCTCTTAGCCAAAGCAAGGGCATACTGAGCATGCCTACGTCAGCTTATAGAGACAGCAGCTGGGTGTTCCTCCTCTGAGTCCTGCTCTGACTGTTGCTGTGGTGACCTATGCATTGGGAGGATGTGTGTGCCCCTTCCCCTTGCTGATCCTGCTCAGCTGTCGCTGCAGGATCAGATTGAGGAGCATAACACATACTGTGAATATTTGTGTACATGTGCGTGGAGTATACTGCAAGGCTCCTCTGGATATATCTAGGCACCAGAATACCAAACACACGCTCTATGATCTTACTAGTTTGTGCATGTGCCTCATTATGGTGTTCTTCTATGGGTGTGTGTGCACTTTTGATGGATGTCATCAGCCATGGTTCCAGGGCATAGTCAGCATCCCCAAGTAAATGACCCTTTGGGATGTCCTCCTTAGCAAAAATCTGGTATAGCTGTGATGCGTGCCAGATATGGGAGTCATGATGACTGCATGGTTGCCCCTCACATTCAAGATATTTCTTTGGGCATTACACATGACTTGGCAGTTGATGGAGTGGCATCCCTTGTGGTTAATGTAGATTCTACCATGCCCACTGGGTGGTGCCTTAATGTGTACATGAGTGCAATCTATGCAACCCAGTACCTCAGGATAGTGTGCTACATGGTAAAACAGCTCCATATTGCTGGTCCTTTCTTCAGAGCTACTGGGGAAAAATATGTGTTCACTGGCATGTATGAGCACAGCATCCAGAAATTGGTGGAGAATCCTGGAGGCTGATGCCTGTAATACACCGATCATGTCCTCAACTGGTCTTTGAAAAGTACCAGTAGCTAATATTCTAAGGGCTACGCATATCTTAGTTTCCACTGGGATGGGTACCCCTTGGTTGGCTCTGGCTCTGAGTTGAGGATGGCAGAGCTCACAGAGTTCTTGTAATGTGTCCCTGTCTACCCTCTAGTGCTCTACAATATTCAGCTCATGTAGCACCTGGAATGTTACCCTGGGCCTGAACACTCTTCTCCTTCTTGGCCTAGGCCTATTGTCAAGCAGCACCAGCAGCAATGGCTTCAGCCTCTAGCATATACAGATGTAGAATAGCTGCAGCAGCCAGTAGCATTCTGTCAGTTAACATTTCCTTGTCTCTACTCCAATGGTATTGAAGGATTGTGGAAAAACCAGAATGGAGGCTACATGGATACTTTATACCATACATTGTTGAATAGCTCCATTATATTGGACTGGTTGATTAACATGCAGTTCCATTGCTTATGCTATAACTAGCATCTATTAAACACACCTGTTGCTATTCACTAGTGCACTATGCGCACCTCCGCGCGACTCTGTGCACATTCACATAAATAAGGTAAGCATAAGCAAAATTGATATTTCTTCCATTCTCATGATATCATGCAAACATGGACCATAAAAAGTGAAAGAAACATTGCACACCCTGTAGTTGAACCCAGGACCATCTATATTCCAACCCTAGCACATACATGTGCTGCCACAGGATTAGTTACATAACAACCCAGAGAAACCAGCCATTCATTCTGCTGTTTCTTGTGGTTGCGCTAAGAGCCGTATTGTGCAAACAATGGTAAAGTAAAAAAAAAATAATAAACCAGACAGAGACCACACATTTTAACAACCAAATAATGAGGATGATACAGAACTTGGGAATAGTGCACTGCTTACATGAACTTTCACCCTTCACAGCCCTACATGTTCACCTCTGCAAGTGTAACCTGACAGCCCCCCCCAGATGTCAGCATTTACTGTTGCCATGCATTCAACACGAACACTGATGAAGTACCTACATGAAGTGAACATCCCTACATAGTTACTCTTTTTTGAGATTCAACAATTCTAATGAGTTTTGACCTCATTTTTCTTCTTCAACATGCAGACAGCCTGGAAGCTACACGGTTAGGGTTACTAACTGTGTAGGTAGGGAAACTGCATGGGAGCCCAATGTTGTAACACATGAATACATGTTATAATAAAATGGGATTGTAATCCATCAGCTTCATAATGCATATGCTTACATTATAGCATAATAGTCTGTTTCATCACATTTAAACATTTTAACAGCCTACATTACTTATCAGTATATTCTTCATTTGGGGTTGTGGGAGCAAAACTGTACTTATGTCCTTACAGTTAAAAAGGTATTTTTATATTTGTTACTGTGATTTTCTAGCATCCACAGTGTGTAATTAGGTAATAATATGAGTGGCGTTACATGTGAAGGTCAGTTCTGTACAAATGTAAGCGATTTTATTTGCTCTTGTTTCTCTGTAGACTCCTTTCCGTGGTTGTATTTGTAACGTTTTGGAGTACACGGCCAGCTTGAACACGGAGTCTATATGGCTGCTTTAGAGGTTGTTGAATCACTCCACCTTGTTGATTTGCTTCATTAGTATAAAATTCATACTTATGCTGTAATTTGCATGCCTTGAAAGTTTCTGTATTTGCATGTGGGCCCGCGCCACTATGTGGAGTTTACTTACTCTAAAACTTTTAGCTGCCTTGTATGCATCACGGTCTCCCTGAAAGTCTGTCACTCTGTCATCAGATGTCAAACTAATAAGTTGTAACAGCTATGAACTCAAAATAAATCAAATACTATTAAGTTTCTTTCACCAGGTCTTGCCTTGTTTAAAAGGCACCAGTTATTAAAGTACGGCAAGCAATAAACATTTATTTTACCTGGTCTTGGTTTGCCAAGTGGTGACAATTCTTTCAACAACTCTGAGCACACAGCTACAAATTTTCTTCAGATAGTACATTATTGAAGGCATAAAACTAATGTCTCTGGCATGCATATAAACTCTTTTACACACAAATGAAATCTTATTCAGATAAGTAAAAAAATCTTCTGGCAAACAGTCTGTTAGTCTGTTTGATACTACTTTAGGACAAAAACAGGCATGCAAATGTAGCCCATCCCCCTTTTTTATTATTCTATTTATTTAGTTTTTTTCTACAGCCATGCAAAATTCGCACACTGATTGCTAATTCATTACACTGTAGCAAAATGACTGCTGTGAGCTATGCAATATCCATTGAGGAGCCTGACCCAAATTCTCAATTGCCCCTGAGCACTATCTGATTAAGTGACTTGCTCAGGTCACACAGTAGGCACATGAGGGCTGAGGGAATCAAAACTTGTGCTGCAGGAAGTACAGCTCACATCCTTAATGCTCAGTGCCAACTGCCCAAACTATAAATAAATAAGTACAGACAATACAGAGCATAAAACACAAATGGACAGATAGAATTAAACAAATTTATATATACATACATTAGGCCTAAGTGTTATATATTATCATAGGATCATAGGAGGTCACTAAGCTAATGGCCCTGGGGCCCTTACAAGCCTAGCCAAGAGTTTATCCCAAAAAGAAACCTTAGTCAGCACCTGCTGCCCCTGTCAATGAGGGACACAGGTGGAACCTCTGGGACAAATTTGTGGTTTCCCATCCACTCATCAAGGTTGTGCTTGAAGAGGGTCAGAGAGGTACTCTGTTTGACGTGTATGGGGAAGTCTATTCCAGAGATGGGGCAGTCTCTGGGAGACAAACCTGTCTCTTCAGCAAGTTTTGTTGATGTTGCATATTAGATTCAGGCCTCTCAACCGGGTAATGCACGAGGAGTTAGACTTACAGATATGGAGCATCTCTAGCAGGGCAGGATCCAAGACTGCCTTGTATGCAAGACACAGATCACCTCTGAGCAATCTGTACGATACCAAGTAGAGTGACGGTGATATGAGCCTGTCCACGTTGAACAGGTATTGGAGGCCATAGATTCTCTTTGTGAGATATTTCTGTATTCTTTTCTGTTGGTGCAGATATTTGGAGAGGTACATATCAAACGGGACATTATATTCAATTATTGGTCTAATGAGGGAGGAGTATAGAGAGGTAATAACCTAATTTTTTCTTGATGTAATCCCTTTACTTATGAGGTGAACCAAGTAAAATGCTGTTCTGACCATTGCCGCTGCATGATGGTCAAATGTGAGATTGTTATCAACCTGAGTACCCAGGTCTCTTATCACAGGTTGTGTGTTTAGGTGTTTGCCATTGATGTGGTAATCAGTAGAGGCCGTGTTTTTGCCAAATGGTCTGATGATACAATTTTTTTTTGCATCTAGCTTGAGGCCATGACTTTGGCACCAGTCATTAGTTGCTGTGAGAACCGCTTGCAGTATGTTAACATCATTTGGGGAATCAATGACAGCACCCAACTTACAGTCATCCACAAACTTGGTCAGCCACAGGCCTTTTTTTCTTTGCCTGGAAGAATAATAAGCTCTGCAAGTCTTGAACCCAGGACCCTGTACACCATAGTCAGAATAATGTATCACTACACCATCTGAGCATAAACCTTCAGGAATTAAACAATCTTTACTTCACCTTGGCTTTAGATGATTGTCACTGTTGAAGTGACACCCTGAACCCATGTGCAAAAATGGGAAAAGGGGTTGTGGATGGATGGATGGTTCAGTTAATATACAGATTTACAGTTTTGGATTTATGTGGCAAATTGGCAGGTAGTTATCCATTGTCCCTATAACATTACACCTGGCTTTACCCATGAGATGATTTTTTTCAATATACAGGTTCTCAGCATACGTGTGTGTGTGTGTGTGTGTGTGTGTGTGTGTGTGTGTGTGTGTGTGTGTGTGTGTTTGTTTATAAAAAGTAATACAGTGTGGCAATTCTATCTGAATTATATGTCAAAATTATGCAATATTGTTGTTGATAAATAGTGAGCATCATGCAAATTATATGCTTGTAAATAGTGTCGTTTTGTAAGACAGGTACATTTTATTGCATTAGTTGGTAAGGTTTCCACATATAGTACTATTAATAAATAATGGATCTTTTATGTGGTGTATTAAAAGGAGGGCTGTGTCTCTGTCAATCAAATAAACTGGCCTCTGATTCAGGGGGAGTTTGTGTCTGGAACAACAGTTCTAGGGAACAGTGACAGGTTATAATAGGAGTGATCTGGGAGGCCACAATTTGTTATGTTCAGCACTGCTAACTCGTTTTAGTTAGCTTGTGTACTGAATGTAACAGTTGCTGACATCATATTTTTATATTAAAAGAAAAAAAATAAAAGTCCTTCATGGCCCTAACAAATATTTATATTTTCATAATTATGGGACTGGTTATTAACACATGTGCTATTTGAGCCACCGTATTTGTGCATTGGTTGAACTACTTCAAAAGTAGTTTTTCAGCCAAGGCACAATGGAGTTTGGTACATATTAGGAGATGGAGTTTTTCTAGCTGTTCTGTTGTATTCATGAATATGTAAAGTGGATTCTTTCTCATTTTGTTGTGGTCATTGCTTTTATTATTTTATTTATTATTTTATTTAACATTTGTTTACTGGGAAAGTCCACTTTGTAACAAGCCAATTTTCAGCAGAGGCCTGGGGAGTAATGCTCCAGATGCATGTTTTTGTAATAATAATAATAATTTTCTACAACTGTTACATTCTTTCAGCACATACAAGCTAACTAAAATGACGTAGTGGTGTTTAATGTAAGAAAAGTCTTTAATGTTAAATCATTTAATTTTAGCCTGATGATCAGTGCAAGTGGCAGTCAGACGTAATCTGTACAAGTTGTTTGCTGTTGTTTCACACAACAGAACTATAAGACAAGAAACATTAACAGAACATGCTGGAGAGACAGATACATCTCCCAGTGACTGCCACTCCTCTGGAATAAGCTCCCACTCCATGTGAAGCAGAGCTCCTCAATGACCCTATTCAAGTGCAACCCTGACATCTGGGTGGGTGACTGTAAATTCAACCCAGGGGTGGCACCTATGTCCCTCATGGACAGGGGCAGTCAGTGCTGATCACAGAATTGCTCTGTTAACAATGACCATCTAACTATGGTCAATAAGGGCACTCGGATTTTTACATGGCTGGGCTTGTAAAGGCCCTAGGGCCATTAGCTTAGCAACTTCTTATGAACCTATGAACTTAGGAAGCAGCATACCTTTCAACTTCTCTGTTAAAAATCAGGGGCAGAAACCTTAAATAATAAGGAACAAAGTTCCCAAAACAGGGACAGTTTTTAAACATTAGAGCAATTCAAATAGAACATTGATACAGCAAAAGATTTTGCAACAGCATTTGTTTGCTAAAGCATAATAAATATGAAACTCTAATGATTAGTGCTACTGACTGGCAGTAATCCTCAGTGATTTACCAGAAAATCAAAAAGAAAAAGAAAAACTATGAAGAACAATATGAAAATAAGAGGCAATATCAGGGAATTCTGCAAAGTGAGGGAAATGTTGGGAGCTATGAGAAGCAGTGTACTGAGATTTGAGCTGGAGAAGCACAGACCACAGTCGAGAGAATGTAACAGCATTGGATGAAATATATATGTCTTGGGTGCATCTAGTTATGAGGGACATTCCTCCTTCTGAGTTTTAAAAAGCACATGCTCCACTCTGACTCAAATGCTGATTATTGTAAGGTTCATAGGTAATTACTATGCTAATGAACACAGGAAGACTAGTCATACTTCCCAAAGAGAGAATCAAACCCTTTTATACCCTATAAGTCTTAATTACTGTGACAAAGAATATGTTGCTTTTGCTGAATTAAATATTAAGTAGAAGTTTTCTTGAAAATGTTTTAAAATTAAGAAGTTATGACTCTGGCACAAACTCTGGTTTTGAATTGTGAAAAACGTATATCATCGACTGGCATTTGAGTTTCAGACTTCATATCCTTCATAAAATTCACAATAACATAATACCTTTTATTCTAACAAGGTTATAAGTTTGCAAAAAGAAAGAAAGGCAGGACACTGCTGTATGAACTCCTTTTTTAATGAACCAAATAATCCACAAGTTAGCGCTTTCGGGATAAAACCCTTCTTCAGACATTTTAAAAATCATTAACAAGTAATTATATACATCACAAGTGATGAGGTGAAACCTCAAAACAGCCAATCAAATATTAAAAACAATAAAAAACATTAGTAAAAAACACGCCTCTTTTGCAAAGCCGGTTTTAAAGGGACCAGGTCATTTAATCCTGGTTCCCTATGTGCTTGTAGTTCTATTATCCAGCGTGATTCAAGATTACTTGCACTCTACCACCACTTTCCTAAAATTCACCATGACACACTCTCAACACAACATCAGTTTTTTGGATGTCAATTTGCTTCTAACGAATGAGGGTTTCTCTTCAGAATTACACAGAAAAGAATGTTGGAAGAATAGTTTGTTAAACTTTGGTAGTATGCATCCTCGCTATTTATTTTCAAATATTGTGCAGGGACAGGTGTGTAGGACATCCAGACTTTGTACAGATGAGTCCAACTTTCAGAGAGACATCTCAGGGTTGAAAGTTAATTTTACAAATAAGGGATGCAACAAGGGTATGGTTGAGAAAGTGGTGAACAGTGGTGTGAGTAAAAGGAAGGATAGGTATAAACCTTGGTTAAAAAGTGATGAAGGGACAGTGACAATTGATGATGGCCATTATGCTACATCAGGAAATCCAAGGCTCTATTTTACTTACAATAGTAATGTTAGAGACATCAACAATATAGTGAGCAAAAACTGGAACATCCTTAGAAGTGATAAGAAGCTGAGTGAGTTAGTGGGTTTAAGACCAAATATTGGTTATAGACGCAATAAAAACTTGAAAGATTTGTTATGCAATGAAAAGAATGTGGAACAGACCAGACAACCCTTTATGAATTTGGGTAGTACAACATGTGGCAATTGTAAGGCATGCCCCTATATTAACAAAAACAATAACACATTTATACATCCTAATAGTGGCAAGATCTTTGAATTTAAGGGTAGAGCTAATTGCAGAACACATAATATAGTATATATAGCTGAGTGTTCAGCATGCACTTCTTTTTATGTGGGTATGACCAATAACATGTTTAAGGTTAGGATATTACAACATTTATGCTCCATAAGGAATAAGGATACGCACAATGCGTTATATAAACATGTTGAGATCCATCCCTCACACTCCTTTAGATTCAGAGCCATAGCCAACGTGACCATGAATATACGTGGGGGAGACATAAAAGCACATACTGAGTTTCTTGAATCATGCTGGATAATAGAACTACAAGCACATAGGGAACCAGGATTAAATGACCTGGTCCCTTTAAAACCGGCTTTGCAAAAGAGGTGTGTTTTTTACTAATGTTTTTTATTGTTTTTAATATTTGATTGGCTGTTTTGAGGTTTCACCTCATCACTTGTGATGTATATAATTACTTGTTAATGATTTTTAAAATGTCTGAAGAAGGGTTTTATCCCGAAAGCGCTAACTTGTGGATTATTTGGTTCATTAAAAAAAGGAGTTCGTACAGCAGTGTCCTGCCTTTCTTTCTTTTTGCAGTTTCATTTTTTGTCAGGAGGACTTAGGCATTAGTACGGTAATTTTGTTTCTTGGAAGGTTATAAGCTTGTGAGAGCAATATTTAAAGTTTGTCTCTATTTTTAGGACTTTGTCCCACCATTATTTTTGGTTTTGCCTAGATTTTGTATGCTAAGAAGTTGGCAGAGAAAAGGTGATGAATTACACTTAATAAATAATAACACAAGTTAGAGTTACAGACTTCTTTTACTTTAGAAAAAAAGCATATTCACTTATGTTCTGTTATCTTGTCAATGTCACAAGTTAATAATACTAATATATGAAAAGCATCCCTGATTATTTCTGGATTGGGATTCAGACAGCACAGTGGTGCAGCGGTAGTGTAGTCACCTCACAGCAAGAGGTACCCTGGTTCAATTCTCAGCTGGGGTGCCTTCTGTGTGAAGTCTGCATGTCCTCCCTGCATTTGTGTGGGTTTCTTCTGGGTTCTCTGGTTTCCTCCTACATTGCAAAGACATGTGTCTGGAGCATTTCTCCTTGGGCCTCTGCTGAAAATTGGCTTTGTTCCAAGTCGGACTTTCCCAGTTAACAAATGTTAAATAAATTTGTCACTAATTCTGTTGGAATTTGTCCCTTTTTGGTTCAGAGCTATGAGAGGGGTGTGTGTGTGTGTGTGTCTGTTTATATGTGTGTATGTGTATGTGTGTGTAAGAGGGAGGTGTGTGTGTGTGTGTGTGTGTGTGTGTGTGTGTGTGTGTGTGTGTGTGTGTGTGTGTGTGTGCATGTGCGTGTGCGTGTGCGTGTGTGTGTGTGTGTGTGTGTGTGTGTGTGTGTGTGTGTGTTTAATAGGGAGGGAGGTGTGTGTGTGTGTGTGTGTGTGTGTATGTGTGTAAGAGGTAGGTAGGCAACATGGCGCTCAACTGTCCAGATTTTTGCCCCACATTTTTGGTCTATTCCTCATAAAAAGGACTGAAGTTTTAGACTTCATATCCTTTGGCATATGATGCTCAAACAGCAATTGTTTTAATTGGTTCCTCATAAATAATGTTTTTTAATTCTGCCTTTGCAGTCCCCAAAATAGTTCTACTATTTTCACTGGTCCCCAAGTGTAAAAAGGTTGAAAACCACTGCTGTAACCAGTATTATGTCATATTCTACATGCAAATGCATTAAGCTAAACTTTGCTTCACATTTCAATAACATAACAATTCTCATTTTCTCCTCAGTACTGCTTTTATCACGGATCTGCAGTATAACATACACTACGTTCCCTCAGGAAGATGGAAATGTTTTAAAGAAACTGCATGACAATTCAGCTGCAGGGCTTACTAACCTTCCATATACAAATGTATTTTAAATACATTTTTGCAAATCTCTTCCTATCACACACTGTACTCCATTAAAGCTGATGCATGCCTGCACATCTGTCATTTGTAAAAGTCATAGCACAGGGCAATGTTTCAAATTATACTAGCAGAAGCTCAGTAGCCCATCATTTTTAAGCTGTAGAATGAATAATATTTACTGATGGGCTTCTTCATCACTGTGTCCTTAACGAACTCCCGCTTCTTCTAATCAGTGTATGATTTTTTTCTGTTTGACGGGGGGGGGGGGGGGGGGGCAGGCATCATTTTTCCATCATAAGTATAGGAAGAATTGTTTTTGTGTGTGGGTGATCTGCAGCATATAAGGATGTAGTAAGGCACCAAAGCATGTGCACAGTACACATATTGCATGCTTAGAGTTAATTTGGTCTGACGACTAAAATCCCTTGGAGTATGATAACATCTGTACTAAGTATAATCTGTGGGCTTACTGCACTTATAAAAACGAGCATCTGTATATTTTGTAGTTTGGGTTTTGCATTTAGCAGTTTATGCAAGATAATCACATGTTTTATAGTGCATTTTAATGTAAAATAGTTCTTCCTCCCATTTTAACTATTGCATAGCTTTGCGGAGCTACAGCCTTTTAACTTCATGGAATTTTGCTATGAATTTTTCAGGGTCACCATTTCTGGGGCTTGTCTGTTAAATTGTTGTGTACTATTGTGCATTTCCATTTGTAAATATGTGTTAGCTGTGTGCAACTCCTCAGCACTATTAACTTTCTGAGACAATAACCATTTTGAAGTTTGCTAAGAATCACCACAGAATTATTAAATTTCAGTATAATATGAAGTTCACCTGTATGATATAGTGACCATAACAGTAGATTTTTAAGTAATGGGATCATACCTCTCAACTGTCCAGATTTTTGCCTCATATTTTTTGTTTGTTTTTTATAAATTTGTGGTTTTCTGGCAAATTACTGGCAAATCATTCAAGACTGAAGTTAGAAAATAATGACTAGCCATTTGAGTTTCAGACTTCATACCCTTCAGAACAATTAATGCAAATGCAACACCTGTTATTCTATCAACTTTCTAAGTTTGTAAGAGCAATATTTAAAAATTGTCACTATTTTTGGCCTTATGTCCCACTTTTACTTATGGCTTTGTCCAGATTTCTTGCTCTAAGACGTTGAGAGGTATGAATGAGATCATTGTTGCAAGAAACTGTATATGTGATTGGGAAGTAAGCAGCAGCTGAACCTCATACATTGTCTAGCACGAACAGTTGGATCCAGGTAGTTGATGCAATTCTGAATAAGTTTAGTGCATGTTCAGTATTACTTCTTTATTTCCTGACAAGAATAAAGAATGATTTGTAATTATCCTTAGCTTCCGGTGCTAATCTAATTTCATGGATTTTTTGAAATCAGTCTGGTGGTATTTTTCAGTGCTTTTGAAATTTGTTGCAGTTGTCCTTTAGCTTTGCAGTATATTCCAAGTTTTTTTCTTTTATTGTATTCCTTATTTATGTACGGGGACCTTCAGGCTGGTTTGCTTTTGAACTTCCCATTTTGTTTGATTCTGGTACAAACTGTTAGGTTACTACATTTATTTAGGTGAGCATAGAATTTCCTCATATTGTCATTAGTCTGGGTATTGCAGGCATACTTGAATTTTGAGACTTCATCAATAGGTATTTGAAGTCTTTAAATACTGTGATATTTACATGAGTTAGCTTGGAGATTTTTATCAGGTTGTAGTCAACCTTAATTGGGAAAGGGTATATCAAAGTAATAGTGCATATAAATGCTATATTTATAAGGACCAGGTCAATAATATTTTGTACTTTAACATGTTCTTTGACTATGTGGTTCAGGCAGTTTTTGCTTATGAAATCAATGATTTTTTTGACATAACCTACATTTAAGGTATAATTATCCCAGTTTTTTGAAGGACAGATAAGGATAGTTAGTCTCCCAGGATGATAGCGTTCTTATATATTTGAAGTTTATTCACTATATTTAGGAATTGACATTATTTTCAGGTATTATTTGCAGGATCCTGTAACATACTTTAATCTTATAGTTTTATTTACTGTAAATTTGTATATCAATAAATTTGGTTTGTGGGTCTGTAGAAATCCGTCTTGACAGAATGTGGTCTTTAACAAATATAGATACCTAGCAGCAGTTCCAGTCATGTCTAAAGACATAGTAGATGCAAAACCCTGGTATAGATGGCTTGTTTTCTGCTCTTTTAAGTCAAGTTTCAGTAATAAAACACAGATCTTAAACAATGGAGCACAATACACAATGCAGACATGGAAATTGTTACAGTCAAACTCACATCAACAGGCTGTAAAGTGTTTGCAGATAAATAACCAAAGAGCAAAACAACTATATTTTCTTACACCCCCCCCCCTGCCAAAAACTGAAGTACTTTAAATGTAATTACGATATTCACTAGGGATTACTGAGACAGCAAACTGTATTTTAAATGCTATTTCTTACAGGCATGAAGGACTTTTCTTCGCATCTGGCAACAGGTATTATAGCTATGCCAAGTGATACAGCTCACTTTTTTTTCTTTTCTTGTTGTTGTTTTAAAATAGTCTATAAAACTCATACTGAGTCTAGGTGCTTTTCTAGGGATAAATTGGGAAGATTCTTTTCCCTCTGTTATGGTATTGCACCTCCCAAATCTCACCCATATGATGCTGCTGAAAGCTAAACAAGTCATTGGTTCATTGGAAAACTGAGCATGTCCAATCAGTATGATGCCTATAAATCATCAGGGTTCCTGGCTATCTGGCATCATGCAGCTATACGCACAAGCGTGCTTAGACCGGCACTGCAAATATCATACTGGGGCATTTGCCTGATGACTACACCTCACGTATAAGTGCCTTTACCCTGAACTGACATTTAGAATGGATGCATGCATACCTCTCATTGGACTTTACCTCGTGTCTACTGTACTGTCTGATTTTCGACACAATTATATAACGATGTTTCAGGCTTCTACTGGGGGTGCAGTTTCATGGTCTTAGTCATAAGATCCATGTCCTCTTTTCAAACGGGAAGAGAGAGATGCAATCAACAGTTACTAAATCCCGTTAAAAAAATCAGAACAAGGGATAGGAGCAAGAAGGACTCCATTTATGTAGCTCTTTTACAACAGGAATGGGGTTCCTATACTTTGATCTACTGGGATTGAGAATGAAATTTTAAAATTAACAACTTCTCAGTTTCTGAAGCTGTGATCTTAGATTCGATGCTTGCATCAGAAAACGTCAGTTGTACTTGTATTAGTTCCTGTAGACCTCCGTACAGCTCATTACGCACAAACTGGATGATGTTCTAGATTGTTGCGGTCATGTTGGAGAAGTTTAATGCTGTGGTTGCTGTTTTCCATAGGAAATGCTGCCAAAGTAGTTTCTAAGTGTGTGCCAACAATGATTTATTTATTTATTTTACATTTTTTTCCAGGGAATGTCCGACTAGGCCAAAGTCCATTTTCAGCGGAGTCCTGGGAGAAAAGCTCCACAACAAAAATTTAACAAATACAGAAATGGCTGCTAATTAACATAAAGTAAAAAAATATAAGGCTTCAGGTAGAAAAATTAAAACAGACAAAACATAATATAGCATGAAAGACACGCATGGAATCTACAGAGTGTCTTTGTCTAGAGAAGAACAAAAATACTTCAGAATATTTTTTACAGTAGCAGAATATTTCTATACTACAGTAAACTTATCTCAACAGTTAATTTAGTAGTAGCCTAGCATTAAGTATATCAATTATATGATGTTTTTGATGTAGGAGAAATAATAAGGTATAGGAAGAAAAAAGGTGTAGAGTGCTGAGAGAGAAAGTAGAGAGTGGTCATAGGAGTACTAAGGCCTAGTAAGCAAGAGTGGTTTATAAGTAATAAGAGCGAATGCATAGTGTTGTCATCCTGGAGTAGTAGAAGACCATATCCAGTTGTTGGTAAGGTGATCCCTGAGGAGCAGCTTAAATTTGAAAGTATTAGTTGTGCTTCAAATGTGTAGAGGGATGGAATTCCAGTTTTTGGATATCTGGTTGGAGAACAGAGAATCCCCCGAACTACTGAGGGCCTTAGTTTCTTTTAGTATGAGCTTATCGGATGATCGCAGTGTTCTGCAGTTACTGTGTAGCTGAACTGTGTCTTTGAGTGCGGGGCAGTTTCTGGTTGGTAGAAGATGGAGTGGGCAATAGTTAATTGGTTTAGTCTATTGCAGTTCGCGAAATGTTAAGCAGTGGTGTGATCTGTGGGGATGGTTAATAGGAAATCTGGCTATTTTATTGTAATAGACCTCTAATTTGTTTAAGTCAGATTTTCTGAGAGTCATGAAAATATGAGATTTGTATAGAAGGGTGGAGAGTAGATGTGTCCTGGTGATGTGAACCTTTTTGATGGGTAATGCTAAGTGTTTACCAAATTTTCAACAGTTATCAATTGTGACCCCCCCAGAAGTTTGATGTCTTTGACAAGTCCAGTTTTGGTTTTGTTGGAAGAGTAGATGATAAAGGGGAAGGTGATCATGTGTTTTGATATTAGTGAAGAGCATTAACTTTGTTTTGTTTGGATTGAGTATGAGTTGGTAGTCAGAGAGACAGGTTTCTATGTCTTTGAGGGATTTTTGGGTTCTATTTAGGAGTTCTGAAAGGTATGGATCTTTGCATATGAGGGACGAGTCATCAGGATTTTGTACGATGCTGGCTAGCTGGGTGGCAGTGCAGAGTTTGTTAGTGAAGATGGTGAAAAGCAGTGGCCCAAGGACTGATCCTTGTGGGCCACCAAATGAGATGGGTAGTAGGGCAGAGAGACAAGAAACCAAGTTCTGTGCAGGTACAGTCACCAGGTGCTCAGTCTTCTTATAAAATTCAACAACCAACAATACAAGATAGCAGTCCTTCTTCCTGGAAATAATTTATTGATGTTCACAATTCACATGCCGGTTTTGGCTGCATAAGTCTTCATAGGTTCATAGGTAGGTACTAGGCTATGGCCCTAGGGCCTATATAAGCTTAGCCAAATGGCACCCTGGCCTTTGCCACCCAAGAAAATTATTTTCCTGTGCCCCTGTCAAGCAGAGCCACAGAAGTGATCCCCGGGGTGAATTTCCTATCTCCCATCCAGTCATCAATATTTTTCTTGAAGAGTGCTAATGAGGAGCTTTGTTTGATATAGATAGGTAGTTTGTTCCACAGTATGGGAAGTCTCTGAGATAGGAATCTATCCCACCAGCATGTTCTGTTTATTGTGGTGACAAGGTAAGGTGCAAAGTTGTCCTGGTTTGTAAACAAATGTGCTGACCAAGCATGCAAGAAAATGTGTTTGACTGGTTAATGTATGTGTTTGTCTGTAGTGACACAAGTAGTCAGTCCATAGGTCAGTATGCAGCAATGTGACATAGCCACAGGCTTGATAACATGTGTAATATAAAAACACTGAATGTACTCTTGGGTCTGTCTCGGTTGCCATGGCTAATGTGGTGGGGGAAAGGAAAGCTCTGGTGCTAGTTGAGGGGTGAAGATCAATATGTATGGGTATTGCATTGACCCTACTAATAACTTTGTACTGCATGGCATGTGTGGAACATTTACTGACCAAGTGAGTGTATTGCTCCCACAAGAGCAGAAATCATTTGTATATGACCCAATTTGCCTCTGTTTTCTGTATACCACGACTGTTGTGGATAGCACACCTACTATTTCTATCAATTTGAATATGCTTCCTGGTAAATGGTGGACTACACATCCCCTATGTTTACAGCCAGCACTCGCTGATCATCGCTTTTGTTAGGGAAATTGAACACTGGAATCAATGCATCCAACTTACAGAGTTTCTGAATGGGCCTTTCCATTAGTAACTTGCGGCATTCAGTTGACTCCGAAATCTGTCATGAGCTACCCTGAATGTTGCTAACCAAATGGGTTATAAGGTGGTATATGTTGTTCTGGGACTAACAGTACTAGTTATGATGTTATTAACTCTGCTTGACAGGAAAGCAATGCCGCGAATACCTAGAATGGTTACTTTGGTTAACTATAGGTGAATCTCAGAGTACAGGTAAATATCCTGATGCATGGTTGAGTAACTGCATTTCCCTTCTTTTTCTGCACAGTTGAATGACTGTTTCCTTCTTTTTTTTTTTTTTTTTCTTTATTTTTTAATTGTCTTTTTTTTGTGTTTGGCATGTACGTCAAACATCTATAACTGGCATATGACATCACTGCATACATTTCCACCCTTATTGCCAACTCAGCCGTACATAAACTTTTGACGCTTACCATCTCCTACTCTGTTCAGAAAAAGCATGTTTTCCATACCCATTTACTGTCTCTGCCAGTCCATCATAGACTACATGAAGTTACGTTTTTGTCAAACGGAATAAACTGATTATAGCAGCAGTACAAGGATATGACTATGTCACCATCATCTTCTGAGTGGTAATTGTGCTTCATCTTCTGAGTGGTAATTGTGCTTCAAAGTAAAAGTGATACTGTAACTATTTTTGTATTGTGCTGTGCGGTCAGTACATGTATTAGCCAAATGTGAATACACAGTGTAGATGAAGTCTACTTGTCTATGGTAAAACTTGCAGAGTACGTGAAACTTTTGTCGCACGTTTCATCAGCTTACACATGTCATGTATCCCTGTTCATGTTTAAAATGTGGTATGCTTCAGCAGTGATTGAAACTCGTAAATGCTATGCATCTCTGCTCTGCTACTGGACTGATGTCATGTTTAAATGGACAATGTGTTGCTTTCTACACTTCATAGAATTATTTGGCGTGATGTTCGGGATGAATATGCACGGTCCAGTTCCTTTCAGTTTTGAACCGAATATGCACCGGGGGAAAGAAGACCAAAATGCTGCCGAGATAGCAGTGGAAGCAGTGATGTAGAAGCACATGAAGAGAACACCGAGAGCATGACTTGGTGCATGTGTGAAAAGTGTGTTTTAATGAATACCCCCCGTGAATGCTACTGCTGTGTATCGTCCCATTGAGCACGTGCTAAAATTGCTCAGCTTGAACTCGCTGTTCAGCCAGTGTGCATCACTGATCATACAGACTTTGAAATAGCATGCCTAACCCCTGTTGTACTAGAATTGATTCTGCGGTCAATGCACTACGTTACAAGGTGATCACGCAACATACAGTGGACGAATAGGTAAGGGAGAAGTGTCTAATTTGAAAGATGGTTGCTGTTACAGCACATAAATCCTCTCAGCTGAAATTTACGTGGGTGGTATTTCTTACCTTGCACTGTATGAACATTACTTTTTAGAAGAACACCAATTATGTCCGTTTAACTTTCATAGCCAGAGGAAAGCATGGATACCTGCTTCGTGGTGTGTAACAGTTGTAGCCAGAGGAAAGCATGGTGACTTCCTTTCCAGCTATTATAGGTAAATGAGTAGTTTGTGGTAACACATTGGTAGCTTAATGTAGAAAGGTGTAAAACTGATGCTGCAGTCGAACGTTGAGGTATTAGGGTCAAGTTGGAAAACATTATCCGTTATTTTGATTCCTGTGATATTGAATAGTTGTATGTTGGCCAATGTTTGTTGCAGGTTGCCCACACAAACATGTCATAGTCCTAACTAGAATTGTGAAAAGAATGGTTTGCGATACTTGTGATGAATTCATGATGAGGTGTAAGTTGCTAAAATAGATGTTGTGATTTGACAGGTTGTACCGCATGGTGGCATACCGGGCTTATGTGCTATGGATCATCAGTGATGAAGGCTTATTCAGCCAATACTGGTATGTGAATTGTGAACATCAATAAATTATTTTCAGGAAGAAGGATTGCTGTCTTGTATTGTTGATTGTAGTAGGGTAGAGAGTTAATTTTGCCACTTGACTGCTTGTTGGCAGTCAGATAAGTAGTTGTGGAACCAAGACAGGACAGGTTGAGTGAGGTTTAAGGATGCTAGTTCATTGAGTAGTTTTAGGTGGGATACCATGTCGAATGCCTTAGACATACCCAGGAAAAAAGAGACAGGCTGGCCATTGTTTCTGAACCGGTTGATGGTATTGACATAACTGATTAGAGCAGTTACGGTACTGTGTTTGAGTCTAAAACCATGTTGGGTATTGGAGATAAGGTTGTTACTTATTAGATAGTCTAGTAGTTGTGTGTATACATTTTTCAAGAATTTTGGCTAGTGGAGGGAATGTTGCAATTGGTCTGTAGTTTAACAGATCAGTCAAGGAGCCGCCTTTATGCAGAGGGATTATGTAAGAAACTTTCCAGAGCCTGGGTATATAGTGCTTGGAAGCAGAGCAGTTGATTAGGAGAGAGCTGGTATAAGAGATGGCATCAGCTGCCAATCTGAGGGACTCATTTGGGAGTAGGTCTGCAGTGAGGGCTGTGGGCTTTAGTTTGTTTAGAAGTTTTTTAATGGTGCTAGTTTGTATTGGTTTGATAGAAAAGGAGTTGAGGCTAGACACTGATCCTGTAGGAACTGGTAGGGGAGTACTGCTGTCATTTTTTACGAGGGATCGTACTGAATTGATGAAGTGTGAGTGAACTGAGGAGCTTTGCTATCTGTGGTATTTGTGGTGGGAGGAGATGGAGTGGTGGATTGACTAGGTTTAAAGAGTTGTTTTTTGGCTGCCCAAAATGTTGGGGAGTTGTGTTGGTGTTTTTGTTGGATTGTGGTATAGTATAACTTTTTGTCATTCTTGATTTGTTTTTTGGCTAGGTTTATTAATTGTCTATAGCTCATAAGGGAATCTTATGTTTTTATTTATTTTGTGAGACTTCACATTTAATCCATACCACTAAAAGAATAGAACCCCCCCCCCAAAAAAAAATATACAAAAACAAATGGACAATATGTGCTGATCTGGATTCTTAAAAACAAAACAAAACAAAAAACAAAAAAAAAAAACAGTACTATAAACGCTTCCGTCCTCATCACAGCACTACTTCAGCCCTCCTAGCCTTTACTAACACCATAAACCATAATCGCAACAATAATTATATATCCTCAACCCTCTTTTTGGATCTTTCCAAGGCATTCGATATGGTTGATCACCAACTTTTAATCCAAACCCTGCAAACATTCTGTCTAGATACTGGAGCCCTCCAATGGTTTCAATCCTACCTGAATGGTCGACAGCAGGCTGTCCTCTGGCAGAACAAACTCTCTAACCTTCTACCTAACACCCTTGGAGTACCAGAAGGCTCTATACTAGGGCCCTTGCTGTTCTCCATCTTCATTAACGACCTTTATACTGTCATCCCAAAAGTCAGCTGTATCCAATATGCTGATGACTCTACTCTGATTTGCTCAGCCACATCTCCAGTAGAGTTATGGTCAGCTACCCAGACCACCTTTAATACAATAGAAAACTGGCTTTCTGAACATCGTCTGATCCTAAATCCCAAAAAAACTAAAATGCTGTTATTTTCACCAACACGTAGGTCTACCGCTTTCACCTTTACCATAAAATCAAATGATGGCACAATAATCTCCCCTGACCCATCTACAAAACTATTAGGTGTCATCATAGACAATAATCTAAAATTTGACCTACATGTTAACCAAACTATCAAAACCATCAATAAAAAACTAGGGTCACTTTACAGAATAAAAGCCTTCCTAACTCCTCCAGCTAAAATTACCATAGCTCGCTCTCACCTTCTTTCAACCCTTCCGTATGCATCCCCTTTACTCTCGAATTTAAACAAGACTGTCCTTAACAAACTGTCAATTTGCTACAACCACATTGACAGGTTTGCCACTGGGCTGCCTTTTAGGACACATCATTGCATCAATCTAAATCAGCTTGGTTGGCTTGAACTACCCTGCCTAATCCAGTATAACCAACTGATTATGGCCTATAAAATCCTTTATAATCCGGACAATACTCCTGCACTTAAAAATATTATCACCCCCTATAACAATCCTAGACCCCTTCGATCCTCTAACAAACTACTAATTCAGACTAGCAAAATTAATAACACAGCCGGTGATTCTCTCTTTGCAAACTCTGTAAGTAGATCCTGGAACTCTCTTCCAGCTGATATTACCTTACTTTCCACCTTAGGTCAATTTAAAACTAGACTCAAACAACATTTGTCACTTAACTGGCTATGTCAATGTATCAAGCCTGGCTAACTCTCTCTAGAATGTGTAAAAATCTGTTAACCAGTTTACAGTGTAATTTAATTTAATCCTGACTTGTGCTCAGGATTAACTGTAACCTGTGGAACTTGTTTAACTTGCTTACTTATGTAATCTCTGTAAATAGTCTGTTTGTAATTTGTAATGCTGGTATTATGTAATGCTGTATCTACTTACCCTTGGAGCTTTTCTCCCTGGGCCTCCGCTGAAAATGGACATGCATCCAGTTGGACTATCCCGGTCAAAAAATGTAAAATAAAATAAATAAAAATAAATAAACTCCACGAGATAATTATCTGACAGTGTTAGTGATCATCTCCTGACATGTACTGAGTCAATGGCAAAACTACTTAGGAAAGAAAGAAAAAGTCTGGGAACTTTCATATACAAAAAGAATGCAAGATACTTTCCAAACTTTCAGACAACTTAGAAACCTATCTAAAAACAGACTGAAATGACAAAATATCCTATTACTTAAAGATCCAATAGAAACAGAGAAATGACCCAAAGTTATTTTGGTCGCCTATCTAAAAACTTCCCAACCCAGTCAGTCCATCTTTCACACCCTCACAATCAATAACAACAAGGATGACATCCCAACCCACTTTAATTCATACTTTACCAATGTTATTCTTTCTCTAATCAAAGAAAACACTTACATCCCCTCCGTATAACAATCCCATTAAAGAACAAGACAGAGAGCTTCATCTTTCTCATTATAAAAGCTAAGAGATTTATCAATAACCATTACAACTGAACATATAAGAGAAAAATTCATATTGCAGGAGTAAACATTAGACAAAAAAAAAGAGAATTACACAGTCTGTAGTAATTCCCACCAAATGATAGAAGAAAACATAACAAGTAACTTGATCATAAGTCATAACTACAGGTTATTTCATATCTCACAGTTGTCAGCAATTCAAAATATATGATAAGACTATCTGGGAGTCATTCTACCATCTCATATCTAAATGAACATTTGGGTTCATATCACGTTATCGAAAGCCGATAACATTGAATGCCACAATGTCGAACCCTATTGAGCAAACGCTAAAAATAGTGAAGCTGCAGAACATCGAATTCTTTCCTAGGGAAAGAATTTGGTTGTCTGTTTCTGTGGCTTTGCTATTTTTAGCAATGTGGTGGAAAGTTACGGGGGTTCAGGTAAGTGTGTGATTATGTGGACGTTAGGTTTAGGGCGCAGGTTACGTGAGTAAGGGTTAGGGCACTGTTGAGGTGAGTGTGTGATAGTGACAGAGTTTAGGGCTAGGGGCGGTTTAAGTGAGTTAGGATTAGGGTGCGGTTAAGGTGAGTGTGCAATAGTGATGTACCTTAGGGTTAGGGTCGAGTTAAGGTAAGTGGATAGATAGTAGGGTTTGTAGTTTAGTGTAGGGTTAGATGTATGATTTTAAGTGTAAGTGTGTGGGTTGCTGTTTTCTTGGTGTGCCTGTGTTGTGTGAATGTGTTTCGGAATAGCAAATTTTTTTCCCTGGGAAAAAAATTTGCTGTTCTGAATGTTCGATATTGTGTGCTTTAGATTATTTAGGTTTGATTAAATGGTGTTCAGTGCTTTTGGCTTTCGATGACGTGATATAAACATTTGACCATTTCTTAAAATGATTACTCAGTATATGGAATTATTTTTGCCAGTCTATCAGGATGACGTTCCAGTGCTGAAATATTAAAGCAACCATTGTGAGCACATTTTTTACCCCTCAAAACATAGTAGTGTTAAGAGTTAAGAGAGTGGGTCTATGCCTAACAAGCAACATTTCATATCCTGTAACCTCTGAAGTGTAGGATTTATTACTGTGGTGATTCAGTTTACTACATTATGCCATAGTAATTTTACTTACGGGCAGCAGCAAATTAAATGAAGGTAGTCCTCTTGGAAAGATTCATAGCTCCAACAGGAGCTACAGAGAGCTTCACTTTTTAGCCTATACAAACCTCTACCTTTAGAAAAATGTTATATAATCTAAAACCAACAACCTTAGCTGCTGATGATCTGCTGAATATCTAAAACTAGAAGTAGATGTTCTGGCTCTCCATGTCCCCATATTAATAAACCATTCAGTAACAGAAAAACATGTCTGAGCCATGTGGAAAATGTCATATTTTATTCCATTGCACAAAGGTGACACCCATACTGATTTCTCAAATTAGAGAGCAATCTTATCACCACTATCAAAAATCTTGGAAAGATGTGATGACGTATCAACCACTTCACTAACATAAAATCTCCATTCCAAAACACAACACAGCTTCTTTCCCAGCGATAGCACAACTACTGCCCTCCTTAGCTTCACAAATGCCATAAATCAAAATAGAAATGAAGGTAAACCTGTCTCATCTCTTTTCATTGATCTTTTAAAAGCCTTCAGTACAGTCTCCCATCAAAACTTAAGTTACCTACATTCACATCTAACTCCTCTAGTGCACACTGCAGTGTTTAGGATAACCCATTTTTTTCATCTTACCTTTAAGCATCTATTGCAAGACCACCAGTTATTGGAGAGCCCACATTCTGCCCCTTTAGTAGTCATCTTGGGATTAGTGCTTTTGTTTTCTCCTGGTGAGAGAAGGAGTGCAGTTACATTATTTCCTGGAGACTGTTGATCACCAGAAGGCTTAATAACTGCTTTATAGGTGACAGCTTAGAATCTGTGCTTATATTCTGATCCTGGTGAGAGTAGGAGCAGAGTGCATTGATTCCTGACTCTTTCTGGTTAGAGAGTGAGTGTCTGTGCTTAACATACCTGATTGGTCTGGTTGCTATTTGAGGCATCTACCAGAAAAAGGCTACAAGCCTGCTGACACTTGCATCATCTGGGACAAGACTATGGATCACCAAACAGGCCGTGGCCTGCTTCTCTACTTGGGAGTGGTGCTAAAACTAGCTAGTTGTAGCTCGAACTAGCCAGTTTTTTAATTTCAGCACTCAAAACTGTTTCTTTGTGCTCAGCACTTGCTCAGAACTCATTGTAAGCACTAAATAAACTACAAATTACTATAGTAGTCGACTTTCCTCACTTGTCAAGAGGAAAACAGTTCTTAGTACTTAAATTAATAAGCACCTATCCAGGCATATCCATGGGTCAGCTCCTGGTGTTTTCTCCTGTCCTCCTAATGAATCTGGGCATCTTGGGGCAATGTAGCAATTTACTCATGTACACTGACAACCCTCTCCTCCTAGCACCCAACACTACAGCCTGTGAGAGATGCACTTATATAGCCAAACTAGAAGCCAAGCTCTCTCCAGCCAAGACTGGACTAGACAGTCAAGAGGAGAAGGTTAACACCTGCACCACACCACACTCAACACATAATCCTTCAAAACCCACAATACCAAAACCCACACATAGAAACACAAAGCACACACCCACATTCATGGAGGTTCTCAATAAAAATCTGCCCAAACAATAGAGACCTCCCAAGCTGAAACGCAAACAACCACCCCCCCAACACTACCCAAATGGCACAAAGCCCACAAAATCAGCATGCCACTCAACCTCAGCCCATGAGGCAAAACAACGTACCCAACACACTAGTCATACGTGACTCTATATCAGACACACTGATGTCCCACTCACCAGGCTAAACAAGGAGAAAGTTACTGTCAGCTGCCTGTTGGGTGCCAGGATCTGCCACATAATGCACGCACTCAGGTCACTCCACAACAGCCCAGGCAGGTGTGACCCTAGCCCTGAGCAGCATCCTGCCATTGCCTAGAATGATACCACAGTACAAGGACAAAATGATTGACTTCAACAATTGGCTATGCTTCTGGTGTCATTCTAAGGGGATCCAGTATCTGTCTGCCTGGGACGACATGGTTGACAGACCACGATGCTTTGCCAGAGATGGCCTGCACGTGTCGCCCCTGGGATTCTGGATACTGGCTAAGGCTGTTGCCACCCCTATAGTGCCTTTTTTAGGCAAGGTTCAAATGCTAAATTCACTACCGTAACAGGTACAAGCAAACAAACTCTGAGGGTAATGCTACTCAATGCTAGAAGTCTAAACCTCAAAATGCACTCACTCAAGGCACTCCTTAAAATGGAGAACATCGACATCTGTGCAGTGACAGAGACCTGGTTCAAGGCTCCAGAGAGCACCCCTGCATTACCAGGCTATAATTCATACCACACCTTTCGGTCACCTAACCTGGACCGAAACACTAAAGGCGGAGGCGTGTCCATATTCATTAAGGATATCCACACCTCTAGGCTAGTTGCTCAACATAATGCATCCAAAATTATCCCAGTGCAACTAACACTGGGCAAGACTGCAATCCAGGTTGTAACTTGTTATAGTTACCCCACCATGCCCCAGGATTCCCATTCTTCATTTCTTAAGATACTGGAAAATATTAAGGTACAACCCAATACCTTAATTATGGGTGATTTCAACTACCCCACCATCAACTGGGAAAACTACTCATGTACCAACTCATTTGCTCAACGTTTTCTGGAATTCATAAATTCCAATGCCTTGGATCAGCTTGTCCACCCCCTCCAGTAGGGGCAGCAATATCCTGGACCTGGTCATTACCAATATGGGTAACCGGTGTTCCACGCCAGAGGTCAACTTCTCGCTGGTCAGATCCAACCACAAGCTAATCACCCTAGACATCCATATCCCACCCCCACCCCCCATTAAGGAAACCATAGTCAAAAACTACTCCAAAGCCAACTTCATGCTTCTTAAGACAGAAGTGGCAAATTTCATGACACCCATGCAGAAGGAAAATAGAGGTACAACAGATGAATCTTACACAAACGCACTGTATAAGCACATACATGAGTGCATGGATCGTGCCATCCCCAACAGAACCAAGACACTATCCTCCAAAAAAAGAAAGCTGATCTGGTGGTCCCCTGCCATAAACAAACTCTATAACAGAAGAAAGAAGCTGTTGCAAAAAAAGAGTAAAATCCCAAGATTGGAGGACCTCCCTGGTTCATAGTTTCATAGGTTCATAGATTAGTACTAGGCTAACTGCCCTTTTGGGTCATTTGAAGCCAAGCCAGTTACCCCTAAGCACCTAAACCCTTATGTCATCCTCCCACCTCTCAGCCTCAATAAGAAGCTGAGATCCCTCATAAAATCCTCCAAAGCCAGTTATGAAAATAAAATCGCCACTGATTTCAAAGGCAACCACAAAGCATTCTACAGCTATGTTAAGAATTTCAGTAGCAGCACTCAGATACAATGGCACTAAATATACAGAACCAACCAATATTGCCAACATCCTGGCAGATAGGTTCAGTGCTAAGTTTACCCCCCTCTCACCCCTTCAAAGGGCCCATCTTAATACCGGAAGAATGCAAGACCCCTGTAATCATGGATGAACAAGTAAAGACTGCCCTCTCCAAAGCCAAGAACACAGCATCCATGGGACCAGACAACATTCCAGCCTGCATACTGCATGAACTACAGAATGAACTGGCACCCCACCTAAGTACCATGTTCAATCATAGCCTCACCTCAGGCTATGTGCCTACTGAATGGTGTACAGCGACAGTTATCCCACTCCACAAAGGGGGTGCCACCATGGACCCCGGAAACTACCACCCCATTAGCCTGACGAGCCTGGTCTGCAAGGCCATGGAATGTATCATCTTGGAGCTTATAAACAAAGACATAGGTAACCTCCAAACCCTGGACCCCACTCAGTTTGGATTTGTAAAAGGTAGATCATGTCTACTAAGCCTGATTGACTTCTTTGAAGCAATCACTAGAGCCATAGATGAGGGCAAGGCAGTGCACACAGCCTATATTGATCTCGCAAAGGCTTTCAATACCATCCCCCACTCTGGAATTATAGATAAACTCACTAAACTGAGCATAAATCCCTATGTCACAAGATGGGTGACCAACTGCCTCACTGACAGAAGCCACACAGTAAAAGTAGCCAACTCCAAGTCCAACTTCAGACCAGTGATGAATGGAGTACTGCAGGGTTCATTCTTGGGTCCTCTCCTGTTCGGCATCTACTTCTCTGAAGTGCAGACCAACACAGAAGGTCTTTGGTTAACAAAGTTCGCAGATGACTGCAAACTGGGAGCCATAATAGAATCGCCTAATGATGCAGACATGCTACAAAAGGGCCTCACAGAGACAGATACTTGGTGTCAAAGTCATGGTCTCAAACTCAATGCCAAGAAGTGCATTGTCATCCCCTTTGGGAAAAACTCAGTACCCATGAACTACCACATAGGCAGTAGCTCACTAAACACTGAAAGTGTGATAAGAGGCCTCAGGATACAGGTGGACAGTAGTCTCTCCTTTGATAACCACATCGCCACAGTAGTCAGGAAATCCTTCTACGTGGCACACCTCATCACAAAAGGGGTTCTCCTCTAGAAAAAAGAAGGTAATTGTTCCTGTCTACTCATCCCTCATCAGACCCATTATAGAGTACAATGCCCCATTTGGCATGTATCTCACAAGACACCTACAACAATTGGAAAGGCCACAGAAATACCTTACTAAGAGGATTACTTGCCTCAAACAGATGCCATACTCAGACTATCTCAAAAAAACTCCAGCTCTACTCCGTCGTATATCACCTACTCAGAGGCAATCTCTGCCTAACATACAAAGCTAAGTCAAACCCAGAGCTGTTGGACATGCTACAATTAAAGAAATCCCAATCTCTCTGAACCACATGCTCCAGGGACCTAAACCTTGTCACCACAATAAACAGAACATGCTGGAGGGATAGATTCCTGTCCCAGAGACTTCCCATACTCTGGAACAAACTACCCATTCATGTCAAGCAAAGCTCCTCATTAGCCCTCTTTATGAAAAATGTTGATGACTGGATGGGAAATAGAAAGTTCACCCCAGGAATCACTTCTGCAGCACTGCTTGACAGGGGCACAGGAAAATAATTTTCTTGGGTGGCGAAAGCCAGGGAACCTTTTTGGCTAGGCTTATATAGGCCCCAGGGCCGATAGCGTAGTACCTACCTATGAACTTATGAACCTATGAACTCTTATCACTTGGACTGAGTAAATCTTTCTCCTGGTGTCAAATCTATCTGTTGAACCAACAACAAGATGTCAAATTCAGGGACAGCCTTGGGTAAACTGGCACCCTAGGCAAAAAGACTCTATGGTGCAGTACCTCCCACCTCACAGTCTGTCATACTTTTCCTTTTTGTCCTCCACTTATTCATTCATTCAACATGTTCTATCTAGGAAGAAACAACTGCATTAAGGTGGAGTCCGTTGGCAGCAAGGTCCCCAGAAGCCATAAGGTTTCTACATGCCTTGAGAGGCATTTTAGAGTTTTTATACAACCTTTTTCATCCAGTGATTGCCTGAACAATGATCAAAATAAGTTTAGCCTTACTCTTCAGCTTTATTTTTGCCTGCATTCTTTTAGGACATCCTAACTAACCAAGGCCTCAGATGCCATGATGTTTCTAGATGCTCTGAGATGCATGTTTAATTTTTTTTTAAATAATATTTTCATCCAATGACTGCCTAAACAAAAAACATTCAACTCTGCTTTTTTCTGCATCCATTCAGTATATCCTAACTGGCCAAGACTGCCCTATAATAACTAAATTAAGACACACAGAAGCCATAGGGTTATAGATAGTCTGAGGTGTATTTTAGGAATTTTTTCCAACCTTTTGATTCATTGATAACCTGAATAAAAATGATGCGCATGGAAAAGAAATTCAATCGTACCTTTTGTTTTGAGGACAGTATAAGTCATATCCAACTTTTAATGCTCAAAGCTGACCTAACACCATTTCACAATAAACATGAGAAAGGAAATGCTTGTGAGAATATGCATATCTGGGAATACTACCAGATTTTATTTTGCGTAGAATATATCTAAATACTTCAGCTAGTGATTTCATTTCAAGCGCATTAAAAAAATGCTTCCCTCACCTGCACCTTCGCACCTACACTTGAATGCTATGAGATCTGTACTCCGATGACCTCACAATATTTAAAAACATTATTTAGGTTATTAGCGGAGCTGAGCACCCTCCGGATCACCCAATATTCCCGGGAGCATTTTTTTCATCTTCTTTTGAGTCACATTATTTATTTCCTTATTGTTTGGAACAAAGAAACATTACTCTAAAAAGTAAATAAATAATTAAATAGGGAAAGAGCACCTGTGCAAGAACAGCAAGCACTGCACCCTAGGCAGTCACCTGCTTTGCCTATGTGTAAGTCCGGCCCTGGTAAAATGGTACCAAGAACTTTCACTACCTTTCCCAGTTACAGTTGAAGTCCCATAAGGATCAATACTGGGTCCACTCCTATTGAATATTTTCACAAATAATCTTCATACTGCAAGCAAACTTGCCACCACTGTTACAATACAGAGACAATTCGACACGTAGCTGGCTTGCCCTATTTCTCCCAAAACGTCAAGAAATCACCTAGCATACTTTCTCTGATATAAAATCTTGGCTGGGTAATTCCCATTTACTCCTTAACTCCAATAAAGCAAAGTTAATGGCTTTTACATCTAAGAAATACAAAAATCAGTAACATACCTTCTATATATATATATATATATATATATATATATATATATATATATATATACTCAGCTAAAACATTAAAATTGAAGTGGTTCCTCAAACTAAGTTACTGGTAGAAACCAACTAAAATTTTACCAGCACCTCCATCAAGCCATCAAAAAACACACACACACACACACACACACACACACACACACACACACACACACACACACACACACACACACACACACACACACACTCACACCCACACGAAACTTGGCTCCGTCTACAGAGTTAAGTAATATCTCAAAGCAAATGCCAGGAAATCCATTGTTAGATCAGATCACCTACTCTTGTGTCTTCTGTATGCAATTTCTGTTCTTACAAATCTTAACAAAACTGAAAACAATTAAATTTCAAAAATGTTACAACAAAGTAGCTAAATTTATTGCAAACTCCCTATAGAAACCCCTTCACTTGTTGTGTCTTTCATCTTTTCCCGGTTAGGGGTCGCTACAGTGGAACTCCGGTCCACTAATGATTGGCAGTAGATTTTTACGTGCTGGCTTGCCGGGCCTAACGCACAACCTTCAACGAAGGAATGCCCATTCACGCATGTCACCACACAGAAGACACTCTAACTGAGAATCGAACGGGCAACGCTAGAAACCCCATCACTGCACTGCCTAAAAAGGGCTAAACTAGCTAAAACCAGGGACAGGTTTGGCATAATGGTTAAGGTCTTTACCTCACAGATAGAAATACGTATACCATACTCCCTGAACTTATAGATACCAGCTTCAGAGTCTCACAACAGTGGAGAAGAAGGCAAACCCCACTGTCACTGAATGAAGTTTTGGTGAAGTAACTGATCATTTTACTTTCACCAATATTACCTTCGGTGACCTGACATCCCCCCTTGTTAGAGATAATGGCATGCTGAATTAAGCAGGGCTTTTGGCCTCAACCCCTGCAGCTTTTTTGCTCTTCCCTGCAGGTTGGATTTGTGACTTTATGCCTTAATACTTTCTTATTCAAACCCTAAATGGCCTCAAGTTATTGTCCATGCTTGTAGTAGCCTGTAGACTGAAAGCCTAGTATTTACCTCTTTACCTCGTTACCTAGTTACTTACATTATTCACAATTAGTCATGAGACACTGACTTATCTATATGCTAAAAAATATACTGCACTCTAAAAATACTACTCCAGTACCAGAAATCTGTGTTTTAGCAATAAATTCTTCATGCTTGCCACTAAGCTCATAAACAAGACAGGGAACTCTTTATACTCCATCTATGTCTCATAATTATGAATTTTATCCCTCTCACACTCAAACTGACAGACCAATTAATAAGTTTCAAAACCCATTTCAAAAGTTCCTAAGCATCATCTGACTTTGTACATGTTTATAATTATCACAACGCATAAGTATTTTTTAGAGCATTCTTGAAAGACACTTTATGCTGAGAATATTTCTATCATTCTCCTCCCCTCCCTTCTTACCAGCTACTTTATAAACCTCTTCTTCAGCATACAACTCTTTATTTCTCCTTCCTTCACACCCCCCATTCACTATTTCAGTCTGACTAACTAATCTCTGTGGAAAGTACTCTTCCAATATACTACAATTTACTCCTTCTTATTCTTTAACTATTTCTCTTTTGATAATTACTTTTAATTCCCCAGAATAGATTCCTTTTTCACTCTCACCTTTTGTTTATACACAATATTCATACCTCTCAGTTACCGTACCTGTATGTATTACTGCCATTCAGCTGCACAAACTGAATTAATGTTATGTGAAATAGTTTTAGATCTCATGCAAATGCATAATCCGTTTTAACAATATGTTAAACTACTCTATTTCTAAGCTAAAATGTTTGTAAATATTAATTTTATGTGAAACATATCTGTATTCTATGCTGCAAATGTATCTCAAGATACTGATACTATGGAGCCTTTCTCAATGGGACTCTGCTGAAAAAGAACGTTCCCACCCTGTCAGACTTTCCTGGTCTGCAAAAACAAACAAAAGAATAAAATGTCTTCCTTCTTCATGTTTGTGTAATAATGGAGTTGGTATATATTTTGAGGGCCTATGGGGGGCTCCCCATGGGGTATTGGAGTGCTTACATTTAATTAACTTTGCTGGGTGAGTTCCTGACTAGTTGTACTCAGTGAGTTGGTTCCTCACCAAGTTTTCCTTAACAATTCGTAGTCAAGACTTCCTTATACGTACTTGAGTATTCCTAAGTCATTAATTCTTCAGAAAGAAGATTTTCATTATGTTTTTCTTATTAATTTGCTGATGTTAGAATTTCTTTACTTCTTGGTGTCACTTGTAAAACTATTAGATTCACATCTTGTTTAATCTTCTGGTTCTCAGTTGTGTTGACTCAAGCCCCCTGACATGTTATATTTGGGACACAAGTCTGAAGGCAGAACTAAGAAAACTGAGTGCAGGGAAGAGCTGCAAAAGTATGAGAAAACTGTTTCCTATCACAATGTACAGAGCTCTGCTTAAAAAATATATGTGAAGTACTACTATCCATTTATATATCTAGTGGAATGATTTTACATTATGAAAAGCATCTGTTGATGCAGAGGTAGTTGTTACAGGGATTCATGTCGAATTGTTAAAGGCAGTTTTGGTAAGCATAAAAACATTGAAAAATGTTTGCCAAAACTGCCTTCAGCAAACACCCCAAACAATTTTTTTTGCAGGGGGCAAGTCTTGCTGTTACCCTCATGTGGGAGGGCACACATATACACAAGCTTTGGAGTCTCACAACAGTGTAGGAAATGACAAACTCCACCATTACCCAACATAGTTTTGGAGAAGTTACTTTGATCATTTTACAGTTACCAAAACTACCTTTGGGAACCGAACCCCCATTAGAGATAATGGCAAGCTGAATGAAGCAGGGTATTCAGTCTCATCCCTTGCGGCTTCTTTGCTCTTCCATGTAGGTTGGGTTTGTGACTTTATGCCCTAATACTTTCATGATTGACCCCATTACAGATCATACTCCATAAAACATCAGGCAATGACCTTTTAAAATGTGCACCACACTTTCCATTGGGAAACATTCCTTATATCCATTCTGCCTCTCTTACTTAGAGTTGAATGTAAAAGGTCTTACAAAAAGAAGCTGTGACAACCCTCACTCCAGCAATATAACACCATGTATGTTTGAACTTTTGTGTATGTATTTAGGAATGTGTACTTTATTGTATATGAAAACAATTCCTAGGTAGGCTGGGTATTTCTTATAGTAGATCTCTCCCTCCCAAAATAAAAGGAAACTCCCATTTTTAATTTCTCCAAATCATTTGGGTTTCTAATACATGATGGGAATGGACCCCATTCCTAAGTGAAAGTATGATTAAAGTTCATGAAATTAGTATTGTTTCAACACCTTTTCATAAATCTTTTGCATGCATGCCTCTGGCCTACCTTACTCATATTCTCAAACTTTCATTGTTTGCTTTTCTTATCCATTGTACCCATAATATTGTTTTCCTCTGTAATATTGTTAATTTGTCTCTATTCGTATGTATTTGTATGTCTGTTTGGGGCTTTTCCCCTCGGGTCTCCACTGAAAAAGGGTAATTCTTACCCAGCTGGACCAACCCGGTTAACAAATGCAAATAAATAAATAAATAAATAAATAAATAAATAAATAAATAAATTTGATGTCAACCACAAGTGCTCTTTGCAGCACCCGCAATGTGCCTAGTAATGACTCCTTCTGCAATCTGTACGAAGTTACATGTATTGGTAACATTTCTAAATTTATTTATTTTATTTATACATTTGTTTAACGGGAAAGTCTGACTGGGCACATGTCCTTTTTCAGCAGAAACCCAGGGAGAAAAGCTCCACATGCTATACAATATAGAACAAATTACAGGACAGTTATAAAACACAGGGTAGCTACAGTTACAAAGTATCAGCAAGGTACATTCTGGTAAAAAAATACAATTGGATAATCACAGTAAAGCTCCACATAATATACAATATAGAACAGTTACAGGGCAATTATAAAATACAGGGTAGATACATTTGAAAAGCCTCAGCAAAGTACGGTCTGGTAAAAATACATTCGGATAATCACAGCAAAGTTACAGTTGGTAAAATAATTACATGTCAGTTGTAAAAACACTGGGTAGATACATTTGGAAAACATCAGTAATGTACATCCTGGTAAAGTTTATCTGGAAGATCTCAGAAAGGTATAGTCTGGAAGGAAGGATCGCTGACAGACTAGTATAATCAAGGAGTCTACCAGTTTTATAGTTATTTTGAGATAGATTAAAAGATATGGTTGGTTAGGTCATGTAAAGCCTTTAATGTTTAATATGGTTAGCCAGGTGTAGAGCAGTGACATAGCCATTTGTTAGCTATGTGAGATTTTAGTGTTTTCTTAAATTGATATAGGGTTGGGTGGATATTATATCTTGTGGTAATTCATTCCTGTATTTGCCTATGTAATTTGAGAAGAGGCATTCACCAGCTTGGTTTTTGGGTTTGTTAGTCCTAATAAGGGGTTTGTTGGTAGATCTTAGGGTTCTAGTGGTGGTGTAAGGAGGAATTAGATGGCTCAGGGAAGGGGTTTTATTGATATACAATGTGATTGTAGATTCTTTTTATAAGACCCATAGCACCTACTACTATTGGGACTGTCTGGGTATCTTTCTAACACATTGCTCTAGTTTCTACCTGCAAATCCTGATATTTTATGACTTTGTGTCACTCTGTACGCAGGACACTGTACTCACTGGGTGTGGTGATTTCAGTGATCAATGCTACTTTTGTCTTCTTTACACAGACCTCTATATCCAGTTTTCTAGCATCTATCTTTTGAACTGTTGGTAATGGATGATTGTGACTCATGTTTCCAGTGTTTTCAGCCACTTCAGTACCATAATGTTTGCACAATCCCCAGTGCAACAATCTTGCCACATTATTATGCCTTTCAGTATGCAGTCCTTCTGCCATTATTATATCACAACCAGCAACAAGGTGTGCAACTGTTTCCAATTCTGGTTTACTAAACTTACATTTGTCTGTTTCTCCCACATGTTCAGTGGACTTTGTAAACTAACATCTATGCAGCCCACTGTCTTGGACCTCCAATATTATCCTTACATCTTTTGGTTTGAATTTGCCTCTCCTTAAACATTCCTGCATTTGATCCTGATCAACATGAGGTTCTTCCACAAGTTTTCTATACTTGCAACTATATATATGCATTTTCCACATTTCTTGCCTTCTCATCTGATCCTTCACCTTATATTCTTTCTTTTGTTTTTTGGCACATTCAGTTGCTGACTGATTTTTATCTACTTCTGGTTTGATTTCCATTCCTGCTCGTCACCGATATGCTTCTGCTAGATTAAGGAGAGAAGTCATCTTAGATTTATTCTCCTCATGTTTCAAAACTTTCACTATGTTTGGGTCTTGTGAGGTCTGTAGATATGTGTGGAGTCCCATGATTGCAGATCTATACATGTAATCAATTTTAAGAAAGCCCATCCCTCCTTCTGAATGAGGAATATATAATCTTGATATTCACTGATTTTTATAAATCATTTCGTGAGCATGAAGCATCTTTCTTGTTTTCCTATCTAATCTATCCAACATATTTTGGGGCCAGTCAGTCACTCCAAAACTGTAAGTTAGGACAGGAAGAGCAAATTGGTTTATAGCTTGGATTTTGTTCCTAGATGTCAACGCTGTTTTCAGGATTAATTTAAGTCTTCTAAAGTATTCCTTACTAAGTTTTATTTGCACTTGTTCATGTTTTATTGTTGATCCTTCATCAGTTCTCAAATATTTATACATACTCTCTTGCTCAAGTTCTTTTATACCACGTTCTTTTCACAAACCCATGTTTTCCTGGTGCTTCAGTTTTCCTGCTTTAAAGTTTGCACATTAATCAAGACCAAATGACATTCTTATATCATCTGAAAAAGTTTGGACTGCTTGCAGTTATGCTTTCAGTTCCTCATCTGATGAGCTATACAGTTTTAAATCATCGACAAAGAGAAGATGAGAAGTCTTTACACTTTGTTGTTTTCTAGGAGCCAAATTGTAGCCATGGCCTAAGCGGTTAAGTAGACAGCTTAATGGGTTAAGGACAAGACAGAATAGCAGCGGTGACAGTCACCCTGGAATATCCCCCTTTGAATTTTTATCCCTGGGATAATAATCTGTCCTTTATCATAGCTTAATTGCAAAGTGATTTGCCACTGCTTCATGGTCACTGTAATGTAGTCGGTCAGTGTAGGGTGTATCTTATACATTTTTATGTACTCTTTTATTCACGAATGTGGGATACTATCAAAAGCTTTTTTGTAGTCAATCCATGCCATACTTAGATTCTTCCCCTTTTTACAGTTCTCCACTATGACTTTATTTAACAACAAATGATCTTTTGTTCCATATGACTTTCTTTTAATGCCCTTTTGTTCTACTGCCATAATTGAGTTTTCTTCTAAATGACTATAAACTCTGTCGGCATCAATTCCTGTGTATAGTTTATACATCGCTGGAAGGCAAGTTATTGGTCTATAAGTTTTATGATAGCTTGCAGGTTCACTCTTAAGTAGGAGCGTTGTTTTTCCTGTTGTTAGCTTGGTTGGTGTCTGTTCAGGGTGCGCATATAAATAGCTCTTACTCATGGCTAAATGTTTGTGCAAAGATGTTAATACTTTTAACCAAAAGTTAGGCACTGCATCTGGGCCTGGGGTTTTCCAGTCAGAGGCATTTGTTCTTTTACTTCTTCTGCCCATTTAGCATCTTTGTTATGTTCCACTGGATCTTCATAGATACTTCTACAAAATGCATCTATTTCTTCTATTTATGGCAGTCTTTCAATTCCTTTTACCTTGTTTCCCAATTCTCTATAAAACTTTTTTGGGGTCATCAGTAAATTGCTTATTTTGTATTTTTCCTTTATATTTGTCTGCGTATCTTCTAAGGTTTTCTGCCTGTGTTGAGATTATTAGTTTGTTATTTGCAATAGTGCATGATAGATCCTGGTCTGTTCTAATATTGCTTTTATCACGTCTATATTTTGTAGTATTTTTGTTGATCTGTTCCCTCTTCTATATTCTTTTAACAGTGACACTTCTTTTCTTAATTGCTTTATAGTTTTCTCTGTTCGATACTTCCGTGATGGTATTCGATTTCTCCCCTTCCTTTCCCTCACTTTCCTGTATTCTTGTGGTAGAACTTTGCCAGTTATTAATTTAGCTGCATAGTAATAAATCCTATTTATTTCTGTTATATTGCATGGACCTCTAGGTACAGTCCTAATTACTGTGTTCATTTGCTTTATTAATCTTCTGACTTTTTGGGTTTTATTGACCTTCTACAGTCTATTTATTTATTTATTTATTTTACATTTGTTGACCGGGATAAATCCGACTGGATATATGTCCATTTTCAGCGGGGCCGGGGAGAAAAGCTCCACATGTAGAGTACAATTACATACAAGTTAAGAAGGTACATGTTAATACATTGTTGTAGTAAAAACAAGATAGAGAAAAAAGAACATGTCATATAAGTGATTAATATAAAATTTCTCTGATGTTTACTTTAATAGACAAGACAACAATGTGAACAGATTGAGACAGACAAAAGTTTAAATATACATATCCTAGGAAGTCATACCTTTCAAAGGAGATAGAGAGGATAGTAGGAATAATAGAGAAAGAAGGAATAATAGAATTAGGGGTGAAAGAAGGAAAGAGAGGAGAGAGATAGAAGGAGAAAAAATTGCTTGATAGAGGAGAAGAAGAGGTAAGCTAATATGAAGAGGTTAATCTGGATATGAGCACTGGCATTTCTTTCATTGGTCTTAATATGTCTCTATTAAATTAAGCAACTATTCTCCTAGCTTGTTTTCTTCTAAACTGAGGGCACATTTTTTTGTTTTCCATTTCACGTCGGCATTTTGTAGAAAGTTCTATAGCATCTTCCTGTGGCACATTCTCTTCAATTTCATCCTGTGCCATCTGTTGCTCTTTGTTATGGGGACTCACTGGCCTATCACTCCTCAACATTGGCTACATCAGAGTTTCCACAGTTTCCTGTTCCTTCCCTTGCTGTCTAGCTTCAAGTGAATGTTTATACTGGTTTCCTGTGGAAGGCTCCAAAATATCTTCGTATGGCACCTGACCAATTGCTTCCTATTCCACTGGTTTCCCGTTAATTTGGATATCCATTGCTCTATCCTGTTGTGGTGCTTTTTGAATTAGATTTTCTACACTGAATCCTTCACTTCACAGGTACTCCATAACCTCAGTTTCTATTTCTTTAACTTCTCCATTACTAATCTCCTTTTCCACTTTTCCTCTTTGTCTTATTTTTTGTATTGTAAAGTTTTCCATGTCCGAATTCCTTTGCCAGCATTTCTCTTCAAATATCTTTGGTGCTGCTCTTTTTGTATTGGTTAGTTTTGATTTCTCCTTTGCATAGATATTATACCATATTAACTCTCTTTTTCTTTTCCATGTCCATCTTTCTTCTTCAAATGTCTCCCGATCTTCCTGCTTCTCCTTACTTTGGGGACCCACTCCATCGTGCTGTGATGTAACCTGTATTAGACCTTCTACACCAAATCCTTCACTTTACAGGCACTCCATAACTTCAACTTCTATTTTTTTAACTACTGCTTTACTAATCTTCTTTTCTACATTTCCACTTTGTGATATTATTTATTGTGAAATTTTCCATATCCGGATGCCTGTGCCTGTATTTCTCTTCTAATAACTTTGGGGCTGCCTTCTTTATAGTGATTAATTTGGCTTTCTCCTTTGCACAGATATTGCACCATATCAAGTATCCCATTCTTTCCCATGTCCATATTTCTTTTTTATGCTTTTCAAAAATCCTAGGTTTTGTTGTTTATATTTTTGCACTTCTTCAGATGCTTCTTTTTTCGAAACACATCAAAGTTTCTTGATCTATATACTGTTTTTCACAAATCTGTTGTATTAATGAATACACATTTTTTATTTGGCACTTCTGACAATTTTTCTTGTGGAAGTATTTTTCTTTCTTCTAATTTCTCTCATTTTGTATATCTTTTATCTGGAAATTCTGAGCTTTTTGCATGATAGTAACAATACATAATTCTTTCTTACCTCAATAGTCCACTTTATCATTTTTTTTCTAATTTTTGTGGGCTATTACTTCCTTCTACAGTACTGCGGTGGTGGTGCTGTGGTAGCGTTGTCACCTCACAGTAAGATGTTGTCTAGTTCGATTCTCAGCTAGAGCGTCTTCTGCATGGAGACATGCGTGAATGGGCGTACCTTCGTTGAAGGTTGTGCGTCAGGGCTTGGCAACTCAGCACGTAAATATCTATTGCCAATCATTAGCAGACCGGAGTTCCGCTGTGGCGACCCCTAACCGCGAAAAGCAGAAAGACACAACATTACTTCCTTCTTCAACAGGGGACTATCATACAATTCCCACAGTGTGTGTTTCAATGTGTACATTTAGAAATTTGTGTTAGTGGTACTTAATGTATCAAGATGTAAATTTTAGCCTGTTAGTTTATTTGTGAAATACCCTGCTAAATTTAAATTCTTCTTTGGGTCTTTCACCGTAAATATTGTGGCTGACAAAGTCTCTGTTTTAAGTGCAAATTTTTAACCTAGACACACAGATTTCAGCTTATGCTCCCAAGCAAGTTGGCATGATTTATATGGAGAAAAGCAATGCTTACTATCAGCATTTTGTGTTATGCATTCCTGTTTCATATATAACAGGCTTTACTGAAAACTATATATTTTACATTCATTTTAATAGTGTAAATCCAGGTAAATTCTCTAAACTACTTTTTGGGACTACATAAGAGCACTGATTGATTAAGTGTGTTGCTTAGAGACATACTGTAGGTATGTGGAAACTGAGAGATTCAAAATTAGTAGATTATAGCTTTAACCCACTGCACTAAACTGCAAAATCCTTTCCAGAGTATATCACTTAAGGGACATTCCAGATTTATGTTTCCCTCTCTGACTCTCTCTCTCTTGTCCCCATTACCCAGATCAACTTCATTTGCTTTGGTATTCAGTTCCTGAATTATTACTCAGATGCTGCCTCATATTTTCCTTCTTGGTGTTGAGTCTTAATTGTAAGGCTGATAAACAAGTTTAGAAAATAAATACAAGTTAGCACATTACAAGACATTAGTCCACAGCAAGTCAAAATTAAATTGTTCATGTTGTGTTGTTCTAGGTAATTGAAGAAGCAGATCTGGGATGAATTTGAAAATAATATGTCGACTCTATATTTTAACCTGAGTTTACTTTAACCCCTGGTTTCCGGAACAGCACCGATACAGGAATGTACAGCAGATTATTCCCTGCTTTATTTGCTAGTGAGGGATCAAGGAGTCAAGGTTACAGTATGTTGATTTTTTCCCTGTACTCCTAGACATGGTGATCTTTCAGTTAGGAGAGGTAGTTAGCAGTGTTGTGGGACTAGCTGTGCTGTGGGGGGTACAGCTGCCATTTTATGGGTACCAAATGTTTTAATGGTGTAGCAGCAGATTCCAAAATTTGATATTTAGGAGGTTAAAAAGCAATTATGTTTTTTTATTTTTACGCTTTGCGGGTTAGGAAGCAAAGTTTTGACATGTTTATTTGTTTGTGTCTTCCGGCTTATCCCGGTAGTGGATTTTACGCGCCGAGGTACCAGCCCTGACGCACAACCTTCAACATTCACGCATGCCTCCACAGAGAAGATGCTCTAGCTGAGAATCGAGCGTCTTGCTGTGGCGCGACAAACGCCGCCCAGCACCATTACGACACGTTTATAAGGATTGCTATTACTCATCATCATGGATATTTCACTGTGTATTCTTCCCATTACCCAAGCAAGGCATTCCGAACAACTTAACTTACAGAGACCAGATCCTGTTGCATTCACACTCTCTGAAGTCCTAGAAATAACATGTCCACCCAACTTAAAATGCAGCTTGGCAGATATGTGCTCCACTATAAAATAAACTTGCACTCCATGGGAGCATCATGCTGTCACTTATATTTTGTCTTTCTTCCCTTTTACAAACTTTTTCAAATACTTAGAAGAAGGAATTCTACGTAGGGTAATGTTAACTGACATAAAAAGGCATATGATACATTGACTTATCAAATAAATTGTTATAATTAGTCATCTATCATCTTTATCAGACTGCTGCTAATTGATTCAGTAGTTATCTGTTGACAAAGGTCCTTCAGAGTTTAAGCAAGTAGTTTTAAACTCATCCCCCTCTCTTACTTAACGTGTGTTTCTCCGGTTTCAGTCTGGAATTCTCTGCTATTTACATGTTTACAAACACCATCATCTTTTTCCTACCAAATAGTGAGACTTTCCTTTATGACGACAGAATAGCAATCTGATTCTCTTATCTCTTACAAAAAGTACAGTTGTGATACAATTTTTTATTTTGTTCAGTCAATGTGGTCTCAAACAGGATGCAACAAAGACAAAGGAAATGCTACTTGATACTTGCAAGTAGTGGGTTCCTTCTGACCGACCACATTTATTCATTCTTTTGGTGCTCCAGAAACAGTTAAATATTTATCTAAAGAGTATGGATAGGTATATTGCTTTTATTAACATATGTTTCAAAATAAAGTTCAAGGTCTAATGGGGAGCTGCTATACAATAACTGAAGAAGCCAAAGCATTGTTAGGTGAGAGTATGCTCTTCCAAACAGCTGACTGTACCCTTTTAGTGCACAATCTGCAGAAAATATAAAAGCTGCAGGTTGCATTGAACAAAGTATTCAGATTTATTTTCAGAGCACCTAAAAAGGGAACAGCATCACCTAACATTAGAAAATATGTAGGATATTGTTCATGACTGATTGCCCTAATCTATCCAGACTTCTAAAATGTAATGGTTATAACCAACCTCTGTGATATTCCTCCTCTTCTCACTTTGCATTTGATATTATACTGGTCTCAGTAGAATGAAGTAAGGAATTCCCTTTCACATGTGATCTGATCTTTCTAAGAACCATAGCAGACAACTCAGAAAGCCAATGCGACTGATGGCATAAAAGAGAGTGCATACGTGATATGCAAGTTAGATCTCTTAACATACAAAAGCAGTTCCTGCTTTACTTATTTAGATATTTATTGTTTGTTTGTCTGCTTATTTGTTAGCCATGTATGTGAGTAGGTCTAGAGAACCTTTCTTTAGCCACATCCCAGGGCAAAAAACATAGTACAACAGAATGCAAAGACAAACATACAAAAAGTTATGAAAGATTATTAACGGGAAGGTAGGGCATGAAGAGCCATGAATGTGCTTCTCTAAAATAAGACCTGATCGTTGGCAGCACTTAGGGCTGTAATGCACTGATATGATCGGTATTACGCTAGGGACTCTGCTTGCCTCTCTACTGTTTCTGAGTATTTTGTTCTATCACTTAGGATTATGGCAAGTCAAAACTCCTACAAATACAGTTTCACACTTCTTATTATTCAAAAAATACATATCAGATGATAAAACAATTGTTCCATTAACTCTTTAAGTGAATTACAGAAGTATTAAAAAACTGTCTGTGATTTTATTCACCTCCACCCCAAAGCCCATTCTTAAAGAAATAAGCTGGTAAGTATGCTGCTGTGTTTGACAGCACTTACTAAGTGCTTTACCATCTTTCAAAGCCAGTAAAACATTCACCTTTTTTTCTTAGACTAGTAGTACATGGAGCAGATAAAACACCACGCACTACAAAGAATTATGATCAGGTCTCTGATCATAACCTGTATTATGTATTCTCAACATAGATGCTAAAATTTACCTCTTGAGCTTTGCGCGTAAGGTGAATTTCTTGCCAGCCATTCCTTGAACACACAATAAGCTGGTTATGACTGGAGACACATCATAATCCTTTCTGTGATTATCCACTATTTAAACATGTTCATTGATACATGTGTTTCTTAACGCAATAGTATCAATGAGTACAGTTTTCAAGCCATGATAGTTCAAAAGTAAATTTAACAAGTTACTTACAAGGTGATTGACCCACGGTGGTGGTGCTGCGGTGGTGGTGCTGCGGTAACGTTGTCACCTCACAGTAAGATGCTGTCCGGTTCAATTCTCAGCTAGAGCATCTTCTGCGTGGAGACATGCGTGAATGGGCGTACCTTCATTGAAGGTTGTGCATCAGGCCTGGCAAGCCGGTACGTAAAAATCAACTGCCAATCATTAGCGGACCGGAGTTCTGCTGTGGCGACCCCTAACTGGGAAAAGCCGAGAGACAAACAGGCAAACAAACTTACAGGGTGATTGAAGATTACATCCAGCCTGTTAAACAGGCCAAACTTCACAAATACTCAAAAGTGGTACTTACCACTGGAGAGTCAAGGAAGTTGCATACTTACAAATGTAATTTTTGTAGTTTACGACTACAGAAACATATTTTAGAACAGAAATTGAAACGGGAATATATTTTTGTCATGCTTTTTGAAAGGTTTCCTGTTACTATATTTATTTATTTATTGCTTGATTAATTAATTAATTAATTAATTAATTAATTAATTAATTTATTTATTTATCAGGATAGTCACTCTGAGAGCAAATTTACGTATATATGTATATATGGTTTGAATTAAGAAACAGCTATTGTAAAACAAGAAAAATGAACATTTTGTTCATTTATTATAGCTACACATATATTGCAAATTTCAAGTAGTCATTATGAAAAAAAAATGCAGAAATTTACACATACATTGCATACACATATTTGCAATATCTGATATAGAAGAAATGGCCTATTGTATCTATTGAGGTTGTATAAATGAAGAATTTGTTTGCTACATAAAATAGACTGGACCTCTTAGGAAATGACCATGATTTAATACAGAGATCTGACTATTTATAAGGTGATTCCTAAGTTATGCTAGAAATTACTTTTCTGCTGTAGTTTTTACTACTGTAGTATAGTCTTGAATTGATTGAACTTTTGATTCGACATAACGAAGCAGCTATTCATGGTTTCATGAGAGAAGTGAAGTTTTGAATACAAAAATTAGGACTGATTTATTGTTTTCTCTATATAAAAATGAATATGATAAGGTATTTTGTAAGGCAGATCGCTATTATGCTACTATGAAAGATATAAAATTTAAGAAATTTCTTAGATATGAAAGGTAGTATCAGACACATGTACATTATCCCTTGCCAAAAGGTAACAGGAAAGAAGACACCCTATGAAACACAAGGATTTTTTTACAATTATAACATTTTGGGTGGTTCACAGGATGTTTTTTGCAATGATATCCCTACACATGCCTCTGATGGTGCCCTGGGATTAAATGATGCCTCAAAATTTCCCCTACTAAAGAAGTCAGAGAGAATTGCTAATCAATATTATGAGGAAGACGGTTTTCCCCAGCAGGGAGAACAGCAGAAGAAGGTACATTATATAAACAAAGCAACAGAAATGGAAGGGAGAAAAAAATATGTAGAAGCAGACAAAGAACTTAAATGATGCATTTGAAGAGTTTCACCCACCAAAAGGAGACAAAGTTATACTTACTTGTAGAGATTTTAGAATTTATAATTTCAGTAAGTGTGAATGCCAACTATTTGTCTCTCTTTTTGAAAAGGGGTTTACCTTTGTCCCCTCCAAATCTTTTGATTTAATTGATTCTTTAATTAATGTTTACCAAAAAACTTAGCTTAGCAATACAGTTTAAAGACTTTCCTAACAATCCAGGTACGACTGATTTATTTAAGAAGAAAAGTACTTTTATACCAGCAATCAACCCTATAGTCCAAGCATTTGAAAAGGTCTGTGGGAATGATACATAAATACTTTCATTTGGTTGTGTTACATACAAATTTTCTAAGGTCACTAAAGAAAATTCTGTTACAAATGATCATAATCTTAGAATCACAAAACCAGATAAGGGTGTAGCCATTGTGTTATACAACAGGTCCCTATCAGCTGACTGAGTTTTCAGAAACTCAAACTTCATATGGTCGAGATCATGTGATTGAGTTTTTAAAAACCTGACGCTTTTGAATGTAGATTGCGGTACAGTGTGGATTGAGAAATTTACCCTTTTCCTTACTGTAATGTGATCTTAGAGTTGGTATATATAATTTGCAGAGGGTATGGGGGGCACAGTCCTCCACATTGGGGTGCAAGGGAACTTGCTCCACTGCAAAAATGTAAAACAAAGGTAGAAATTAAGGGAACAAATACTGATAAATTTTTAATGATAGGAAGTGATGTCATTAAATGTATATAAGGATTTTAAATGTGTAATTGTTTATGGCCTGAAGAAGCCTACGGGTGAAAGTGCTTGCCGTTTTGTTTGCTATTGAATAAATTCAGTTTTATTCATATCTCTTGACTGAATTACTTCCGTGATACATCATCGGAGAAGTGAATACTGCCTTTGCTTTATTTGTGTCCTGTGGACTCGTATTTATTGGGGAATAATTATTACCATTTGGATTACTGAACTTTGCTGGTACCAGAACATTTTGGAAAGGAAAAGCGACTCTTGGTTACACTTTAGTGCTATTTAAATTTGGCGCCTTATGGGTGCCGCTCTGCCTTATAGCTTCCTCACCGTTTATATTTATATTAAAGGTAGAAATTAAGTTAATGTGGCTTGTGGGGAAATGATTTATATTTACAAGACTGTTTACTATAAGGATTTATTTCTGATGCGTATCCCAAAAGTACACTAAAATATATCCAGGCCACCATTTAGACCTATCATGGCAGCCCAGGGTTCAAAGACTCATCCATTGGCTGTATGCAGACAGGATGTTAAAACCTATTTTGGGATTTTTTCCTTATAACTTGAAAGACTCCTGGGACTTTTTTGATAGATTTGAACCTCAAGAGCAAACTACATAGGAATAATGTGAATTGTGGGAACAATATATACAAGGGAGGAATGAGGTTTAAAAGAAGATAGGACTTAAATGAGCTATGTAATGTTTGACTGAAATGATTGGGTAGATTATAAGTGATGAATAATGTTTATAATTGGGAGTGTGTCAGTATGGTGTGTGTGATGCAAAATGCTTGCAATTAGGATTGTGTTGGTGTGGTTTGTTTTCATTTATATAAATGTATGATTTCTTATGCTATAAGTGATGGTTTAATAAAGATGTTCTTTATTTTAAAAAAAGGGGCAAGAATTGAATAATTTACATAATGTTGCTTAGGTTATATGATATATAGCAATATATGTGAAACATAATGTTTGTTAATTTTTAACTTGTCAATACAGTTTGATTACTTTTGTGCAAATGTAAATGTGCCTATGTCAAAAGTGATAATTCAGTAAAGGTTTTTAAAAAAGAACCTTAAGATCCCTGATTATCGATGCTGTGATTTATTTAGCTGCATACCTAAAGTAGCAGGATTGGAGCTTTTCAATGAGGCACTTATTTCATGTGAATTCTTAACAGATTGACAAATGCAGTTAATACTAGATTTTATAGATATTGTATGATTAGCAACTTTGTATATTTTGAGGGTGAAATATATCATAAGGTTAAAGGGGTTGCCATTGGAGCTACCTGTGCCCCTGCGTTTCCTAACTTAGTAATGCTTACTTTGGAGAAGGACTATTTATTCACATCAGAGTTTTGGACATTGTAAATTGTACCTCAGCTTTCTGGATGATATTTTTATTTTATTGGGTGGATCAGAAGGATACATTCCTTTGTTTTTGGATTATTTAGAGCAATCAACTGGCTTTCTAAAATTTATTTATCATTATGATTCTTACCAGATTAATTATCTGGATGCTACCATTAAAAGACATAATCTGGTTTTACTTCCAGCATCTATAGAAAACCAACCTTTTCTAATGGCTGGCAATTAGTACAGAAACCCTATTTGGCTTGGGATCCAGAGGCTAATATTCAGAAGGAGGACAGAGAAGAAATGATGTGGAAATTGTGGAGAGGGAGTGACTTCAGAAGACAGTGAGGGATATCATCAGAATTAGTGACAGACTCATGACAGTCAGACTGCAGTGTAAGGCTAGGGAACTAATTATAATCTCAGCCTGTGCTCCACAGCAGGGATGTGATAGTGAGGAAAAGAGTGCATTCATACAGCAGTTGCAGGACGTATCAGATAAAGCACAACACCAGGAATTGGTGCTGATAATGTGCGACTTGAAGGCACACTCTGGACAGACAGAGTAAGATATGAGGACTGCCTGGGTCCACATATGTGGGAAACAGAGGCCATTCTAGACTTTTATTTGGTAAATGGTTTGATGGTAGCCATCACATGGTTCAGGAAGAGAGACAGTCACAAGATCAAACAGAAGAATGGCCAACATGCAACTCAGGTAGATTTCTTCCTGGTAAGGAAAGGGTGCTGGTGTAGAATCAATGGTTGTAGAGCCATCCCTTGTTAAACAGTCAGCCCACAGCATAAACGGGTCTATATCACCATATCAAATGGTGATAATGCCGAATGGCAAAAATATCAAAACTTCACGAGAACGAACTTGTGTTTTTGGGGTCGCGATACAGTGAGGATTGGGCTATTTTCCCTTTCCTCACTGTAGTGCGACTTCGAAGTTGGAATATATATTTAGCGGGGGGTGTGGGGGGTGCATCCCCCCACAATAGCAAGTTCGTTCTCGTGAACTTTCAATATTTTCAACGTTCGGCATTATCATCATTTGATATGGTGATATAGACCCGCATAAACCACTCGTTGCCACCACAATCAGCTGCAAGCAGTGGTCAGAGAAGGCTCTAAGGTCAACAGCGATTGGACTGGAGACCTTAAAGTTGACTGGAAAGAAAACATAGGAGTTCAAGGAATTACTGTGGGTTCCAGCAACTCAGAAAGAAGAAGAGGAAATAGGTGGAAGTGAAAAAGAATGGAAGAACCTCAAAGTAGCATATGTAAGGAATACAGAACAAGTTTGCGGCTGACCCAGGTATGAAAAAAAGGTAAATAAGGAAAGCTGGTGGTGGAATGCAGAAGTCCAGGAAGTCATCAAAAGAAAGAAGAAGTGCAGGAAAAAGTGGGAAATAGAAAACACAGACTATGCAAAGAAGAAATACTGGTTAGCTAACAAAGAGCAAAAGAGAGCAGTTGCAATAGTAAAGAGCAAGGCATCAGAGGCACTCTACCAGCTTCTGGAAAGTGATTTAATAGATAGCACAAAGAAGCTCTATCAGGTTGCAAGACAAAGACAGAAAGATAAAGAAGATAGTCAGACACGCTTCATAAGGGATGCCAGCAACAACCTACTCACCAGTCTACAGGACACAAAAGGAAGATGTAAAGAGTATTTCCAGCAGCTTCTGAATTAAGAAAACCCCACAGAATCTGTACTGCCCCAGACACAGCCTACAATGAAAGAAGAGGAGGATCCCACCCTAGAAGAAGTAAGAACAGCACCAAGGAATGTAGTCAGGGAAAACATCAAACTCAGATGAGGTCACAACAGACATGATCAAGATGTTGGGTGAGAAAGGGGAGAAATTGCTCCTCATAGCAGTATGGAAATAAAGGCGTATCCCAGATGACTGCAGAATAAGCATACTAGTACCAGTGTACAAGAACAAAGGTGACATCCATAAACAGTGGACATTACAGAGGGATCAAACTCCTGTCACAATACATGAACGTTTTGGAGATGGTGATTGATAAGCGAATATACAGAGTAGTAGAAAGTAAGATGGGAGATGAGTAGTTTTGATTCAGATCAGGATGCAGTACAACTGATCTGATATTTGCAGCAAGACAGATAGTTGCGAAAAAGCTAGAGATGAGGAAAGAGTCCAACTGAGCATTCCTAGACTTGGAGAAACAGTATGACAATGTCCCAGGAATGTGGTTCTGGGCAGTCCTGAGGTGGTTCAAAGTTCCAAAAACATTGGTACAATTAGTGCAGGCTATGTACGAGGACTAATAACCCTACTACAAAAAGTATTTGGTCTCACAGAGGTTTCCCAGTGAAAGTGGGTGTGCACCAAGGTTCAGCTCTGAGCTCACTGCTGTTCATATTGGTTACAGACTACATTAGCAAACGGGTCAGAAGGGACAGATCAACAAAAGTGCTACATGCAGACAATGTGACATTACAGGCAGACTCTTATCAAGAACTTCAGCAAAGGATAGGGGAGTGGAATGCAGAACTGAATGCATGTGAGATGAAAGTGAATACTGTTAACACAGTTGTAATGGCAATAAATGGAGAAATCAGAAGAAGCTGAGAATTGAGCTAAAAGAGAAGTTAGCGTAACAGGTTCTATAGCAGCTTCCTGTGGCACATTCTCTTCAATTTCATCCTGTGCCATCCGTTGCTCTTTGTTATGGGGACTCACTGGCCTATCACTCCTCAACATTGGCTACATCAGAGTTTCCACAGTTTCCTGTTCCTTCCCTTGCTGTCTAGCTTCAAGTGAATGTTTATACTGGTTTCCTGTGGAAGGCTCCAAAATATCTTCGTATGGCACCTGACCAATTGCTTCCTATTCCACTGGTTTCCCGTTAATTTGGATATCCATTGCTCTATCCTGTTGTGGTGCTTTTTGAATTAGATTTTCTACACTGAATCCTTCACTTCACAGGTACTCCATAACCTCAGTTTCTATTTCTTTAACTTCTCCATTACTAATCTCCTTTTCCACTTTTCCTCTTTGTCTTATTTTTTGTATTGTAAAGTTTTCCATGTCCGAATTCCTTTGCCAGCATTTCTCTTCAAATATCTTTGGTGCTGCTCTTTTTGTATTGGTTAGTTTTGATTTCTCCTTTGCATAGATATTATACCATATTAACTCTCTTTTTCTTTTCCATGTCCATCTTTCTTCTTCAAATGTCTCCCGATCTTCCTGCTTCTCCTTACTTTGGGGACCCACTCCATCGTGCTGTGATGTAACCTGTATTAGACCTTCTACACCAAATCCTTCACTTCACAGGCACTCCATAACTTCAACTTCTATTTTTTTAACTTCTGCTTTACTAATCTTCTTTTCTACATTTCCACTTTGTGATATTATTTATTGTGAAATTTTCCATATCCGGATGCCTGTGCCTGTATTTCTCTTCTAATAACTTTGGGGCTGCCTTCTTTATAGTGATTAATTTGGCTTTCTCCTTTGCACAGATATTGCACCATATCAAGTATCCCTTTCTTTCCCATGTCCATATTTCTTTTTTATGCTTTTCAAAAATCCTAGGTTTTGTTGTTTATATTTTTGCACTTCTTCAGATGCTTCTTTTTTCGAAACACATCAAAGTTTCTTGATCTATATACTGTTTTTCACAAATCTGTTGTATTAATGAATACACATTTTTTATTTGGCACTTCTGACAATTTTTCTTGTGGAAGTATTTTTCTTTCTTCTAATTTCTCTCTTAATCATTTTGTATATCTTTTATCTGGAAATTCTGAGCTTTTTGCATGATAGTAACAATACATAATTCTTTCTTACCTCAATAGTCCACTTTATCATTTTTTTTTCTAATTTTTGTGAGCTATTACTTCCTTCTACAGTACTGCGGTGGTGGTGCTGTGGTAGCGTTGTCACCTCACGGTAAGATGTTGTCTAGTTCGATTCTCAGCTAGAGCGTCTTCTGCATGGAGACATGCGTGAATGGGCGTACCTTCGTTGAAGGTTGTGCGTCAGGGCTCGGCAACTCAGCATGTAAATATCTATTGCCAATCATTAGCAGTCTGGAGTTCCGATGTGGCGACCCCTAACCGGGAAAAGCAGAAAGACACAACATTACTTCCTTCTACAACAGGGGACCATTACACAACTCCCACAGTGTGTGTTTCAATGTGTACATTTAGAAATTTGTGTTAGTGGTACTTAATGTATCAAGATGTAAATTTTAGCCTGTTAGTTTATTTGTGAAATACCCTGCTAAATTTAAATTCTTCTTTGGGTCTTTCACCGTAAATATTGTGGCTGACAAAGTCTCTGTTTTAAGTGCAAATTTATAAACCTAGACACACAGATTTCAGCTTATGCTCCCAAGCAAGTTGGCATGATTTATATGGAGAAAAGCAATGCTTACTATCAGCATTTTGTGTTATGCATTCCTGTTTCATATATAACAGGCTTTACTGAAAACTATATATTTTACATTCATTTTAATAGTGTAAATCCAGGTAAATTCTCTAAACTACTTTTTGGGACTACATAAGAGCACTGATTGATTAAGTGTGCTGCTTAGAGACATACTGTAGGTATGTGGAAACTGAGAGATTCAAAATTAGTAGATTATAGCTTTAACCCACTGCACTAAACTGCAAAATCCTTTCCAGAGTATATCACTTAAGGGACATTCCAGATTTATGTTTCCCTCTCTGACTCTCTCTCTCTTGTCCCCATTACCCAGATCAACTTCATTTGCTTTGGTATTCAGTTCCTGAATTATTACTCAGATGCTGCCTCATATTTTCCTTCTTGGTGTTGAGTCTTAATTGTAAGGCTGATAAACAAGTTTAGAAAATAAATACAAGTTAGCACATTACAAGACATTAGTCCACAGCAAGTCAAAATTAAATTGTTCATGTTGTGTTGTTCTAGGTAATTGAAGAAGCAGATCTGGGATGAATTTGAAAATAATATGTCGACTCTATATTTTAACCTGAGTTTACTTTAACCCCTGGTTTCCGGAACAGCACCGATACAGGAATGTACAGCAGATTATTCCCTGCTTTATTTGCTAGTGAGGGATCAAGGAGTCAAGGTTACAGTATGTTGATTTTTTCCCTGTACTCCTAGACATGGTGATCTTTCAGTTAGGAGAGGTAGTTAGCAGTGTTGTGGGACTAGCTGTGCTGTGGGGGGTACAGCTGCCATTTTATGGGTACCAAATGTTTTAATGGTGTAGCAGCAGATTCCAAAATTTGATATTTAGGAGGTTAAAAAGCAATTATGTTTTTTTATTTTTACGCTTTGCGGGTTAGGAAGCAAAGTTTTGACATGTTTATTTGTTTGTGTCTTTCGGCTTATCCCGGGTAGTGGATTTTTACGTGCCGAGGTACCAGCCCTGACGCACAACCTTCAACCAAGGCACGCCCATTCACGCATGCCTCCACAGAGAAGATGCTCTAGCTGAGAATCGAACGCGACAACGTCTTGCTGTGAGGCGACAACGCTTCCGCAGCACCATTACGACACGTTTATAAGGATTGCTATTACTCATCATCATGGATATTTCACTGTGTATTCTTCCCATTACCCAAGCAAGGCATTCCGAACAACTTAACTTACAGAGACCAGATCCTGTTGCATTCACACTCTCTGAAGTCCTAGAAATAACATGTCCACCCAACTTAAAATGCAGCTTGGCAGATATGTGCTCCACTATAAAATAAACTTGCACTCCATGGGAGCATCATGCTGTCACTTATATTTTGTCTTTCTTCCCTTTTACAAACTTTTTCAAATACTTAGAAGAAGGAATTCTACGTAGGGTAATGTTAACTGACATAAAAGGCATATGATACATTGACTTATCAAATAAATTGTTATAATTAGTCATCTATCATCTTTATCAGACTGCTGTTGACAAAGGTCCTTCAGAGTTTAAGCAAGTAGTTTTAAACTCATCCCCCTCTCTTACTTAACGTGTGTTTCTCTGGTTTCAGTCTGGAATTCTCTGCTATTTACATGTTTACAAACACCATCATCTTTTTCCTACCAAATAGTGAGACTTTCCTTTATGAGGACAGAATAGCAATCTGATTCTCTTATCTCTTACAAAAAGTACAGTTCTGATACAATTTTTTATTTTGTTCAGTCAATGTGGTCTCAAACAGGATGCAACAAAGACAAAGGAAATGCTACTTGATACTTGCAAGTAGTGGGTTCCTTCTGACCGACCACATTTATTCATTCTTTTGGTGCTCCAGAAACAGTTAAATATTTATCTAAAGAGTATGGATAGGTATATTGCTTTTATTAACATATGTTTCAAAATAAAGTTCAAGGTCTAATGGGGAGCTGCTATACAATAACTGAAGAAGCCAAAGCATTGTTAGGTGAGAGTATGCTCTTCCAAACAGCTGACTGTACCCTTTTAGTGCACAATCTGCAGAAAATATAAAAGCTGCAGGTTGCATTGAACAAAGTATTCAGATTTATTTTCAGAGCACCTAAAAAGGGAACAGCATCACCTAACATTAGAAAATATGTAGGATATTGTTCATGACTGATTGCCCTAATCTATCCAGACTTCTAAAATATAATGGTTATAACCAACCTCTGTGATATTCCTCCTCTTCTCACTTTGCATTTGATATTATACTGGTCTCAGTAGAATGAAGTAAGGAATTCCCTTTCACATGTGATCTGATCTTTCTAAGAACCATAGCAGACAACTCAGAAAGCCAATGTGACTGATGGCATAAAAGAGAGTGTATACGTGATATGCAAGTTAGATCTCTTAACATACAAAAGCAGTTCCTGCTTTACTTATTTAGATATTTATTGTTTGTTTGTCTGCTTATTTGTTAGCCATGTATGTGAGTAGGTCTAGAGAACCTTTCTTTAGCCACATCCCAGGGCAAAAAACATAGTACAACAGAATGCAAAGACAAACATACAAAAAGTTATGAAAGATTATTAACGGGAAGGTAGGGCATGAAGAGCCATGAATGTGCTTCTCTAAAATGAGACCTGATCGTTGGCAGCACTTAGGGCTGTAATGCACTGATATGATTGGTATTACGCTAGGGACTCTGCTTGCCTCTCTACTGTTTCTGAGTATTTTGTTCTATCACTTAGGATTATGGCAAGTCAAAACTCCTACAAATACAGTTTCACACTTCTTATTATTCAAAAAATACATATCAGATGATAAAACAATTGTTCCATTAACTCTTTAAGTGAATTACAGCAGTATTAAAAAACTGTCTGTGATTTTATTCACCTCCACCCCAAAGCCCATTCTTAAAGAAATAAGCTGGTAAGTATGCTGCTGTGTTTGACAGCACTTACTAAGTGCTTTACCGTCTTTCAAAGCCAGTAAAACATTCACCTTTTTTTCTTAGACTAGTAGTACATGGAGCAGATAAAACACCACGCACTACAAAGAATTATGATCAGGTCTCTGATCATAACCTGTATTATGTATTCTCAACATAGATGCTAAAATTTACCTCTTGAGCTTTGCGCGTAAGGTGAATTTCTTGCCAGCCATTCCTTGAACACACAATAAGCTGGTTATGACTGGAGACACATCATAATCCTTTCCGTGATTATCCACTATTTAAACACGTTCGTTGATACATGTGTTTCTTAACGCAATAGTATCAATGAGTACAGTTTTCAAGCCATGATAGTTCAAAAGTAAATTTAACAAGTTACTTACAAGGTGATTGACCCACGGTGGTGGTGCTGCGGTAATGTTGTCACCTCACAGTAAGACGCTGTCCGGTTCGATTCTCAGCTAGAGCATCTTCTGCGTGGAGACATGCGTGAATGGGCGTACCTTCATTGAAGGTTGTGCATCAGGCCTGGCAAGCCGGTACGTAAAAATCAACTGCCAATCATTAGCGGACCGGAGTTCTGCTGTGGCGACCCCTAACTGGGAAAAGCCGAGAGACAAACAGGCAAACAAACTTACAGGGTGATTGAAGATTACATCCAGCCTGTTAAACAGGCCAAACTTCACAAATACTCAAAAGTGGTACTTACCACTGGAGAGTCAAGGAAGTTGCATACATACAAATGTAATTTTTGTAGTTTACGACTACAGAAACATATTTTAGAACAGAAATTGAAACGGGAATATATTTTTGTCATGCTTTTTGAAAGGTTTCCTGTTACTATATTTATTTATTTATTGCTTGATTAATTAATTAATTAATTAATTAATTAATTAATTAATTAATTAATTTACCAGGATAGTCACTCTGAGAGCAAATTTACGTATATATGTATATATGGTTTGAATTAAGAAACAGCTATTGTAAAACAAGAAAAATGAACATTTTGTTCATTTATTATAGCTACACATATATTGCAAATTTCAAGTAGTCATTATGAAAAAAAAAATGCAGAAATTTACACATACATTGCATACACATATTTGCAATATCTGATATAGAAGAAATGGCCTATTGTATCTATTGAGGTTGTATAAATGAAGAATTTGTTTGCTACATAAAATAGACTGGACCTCTCGTAGGAAATGACCATGATTTAATACAGAGATCTGACTATTTATAAGGTGATTCCTAAGTTATGCTAGAAATTACTTTTCTGCTGTAGTTTTTACTACTGTAGTATAGTCTTGAATTGATTGAACTTTTGATTCGACATAACGAAGCAGCTATTCATGGTTTCATGAGAGAAGTGAAGTTTTGAATACAAAAATTAGGACTGATTTATTGTTTTCTCTATATAAAAATGAATATGATAAGGTATTTTGTAAGGCAGATCGCTATTATGCTACTATGAAAGATATAAAATTTAAGAAATTGCTTAGATATAAAAGGTAGTATCAGACACATGTACATTATCCCTTGCCAAAAGGTAACAGGAAAGAAGACACCCTATGAAACACAAGGATTTTTTTACAATTATAAATTTTTGGGTGGTTCACAGGATGTTTTTTGCAATGATATCCATACACATACCTCTGATGGTGCCCTGGGATTAAATGATGCCTCAAAATTTCCCCTACTAAAGAAGTCAGAGAGAATTGCTAATCAATATTATGAGGAAGATGGTTTTCCCCAGCAGGGAGAACAGCAGAAGAAGGTACATTATATAAACAAAGCAACAGAAATGGAAGGGAGAAAAACATATGTAGAAGCAGACAAAGAACTTAAATGATGCATTTGAAGAGTTTCACCCACCAAAAGGAGACAAAGTTATACTTACTTGTAGAGATTTTAGAATTTATAATTTCAGTAAGTGTGAATGCCAACTATTTGTCTCTCTTTTTGAAAAGGGGTTTACCTTTGTCCCCTCCAAATCTTTTGATTTAATTGATTCTTTAATTAATGTTTACCAAAAAACTTAGCTTAGCAATACAGTTTAAAGACTTTCCTAACAATCCAGGTACGACTGATTTATTTAAGAAGAAAAGTACTTTTATACCAGCAATCAACCCTATAGTCCAAGCATTTGAAAAGGTCTGTGGGAATGATACATAAATACTTTCATTTGGTTGTGTTACATACAAATTTTCTAAGGTCACTAAAGAAAATTCTGTTACAAATGATCATAATCTTAGAATCACAAAACCAGATAAGGGTGTAGCCATTGTGTTATACAACAGGTCCCTATCAGTTGACTGAGTTTTCAGAAACTCAAAATTCATATGGTCGAGATCATGTGATTGAGTTTTTAAAAACCTGACGCTTTTGAATGTAGATTGCGGTACAGTGTGGATTGAGAAATTTACCCTTTTCCTTACTGCAATGTGATCTTAGAGTTGGTATATATAATTTGCAGAGGGTATGGGGGCACAGTCCTCCACATTGGGGTGCAAGGGAACTTGCTCCACTGCAAAAACATAAAACAAAGGTAGAAATTAAGGGAACAAATACTGATAAATTTTTAGTGATAGGAAGTGATGTCATTAAATGTATATAAGGAGTTTAAATGTGTAATTTTTTATGGCCTGAAGAAGCCTACGGGTGAAAGCACTTGCCGTTTTGTTTGTTATTGAATAAATTCAGTTTCATTCATATCTCTTGACTGAATTACTTCCGTGATACAACATTGGAGAAGTGAATACTGCCTTTGCTTTATTTGTGTCCTGTGGACTCGTATTTATTGGGGAATAATTATTACCATTTGGATTACTGAACTTTGCTGGTACCAGAACAATTCGGAAAGGAAGAGCGACTCTTGGTTACGCTTTAGTGCTATTTAAATTTGGCGCCTTTTGGGTGCCGCTCTGCCTTATAGCTTCCTCACCATTTACATTTATATTAAAGGTAGAAATTAAGTTAATGTGGCTTGTGGGGAAATGATTTATATTTACAAGACTGTTTACTATAAGGATTTATTTCTGATGCGTATCCCAAAAGTACACTAAAATATATCCAGGCCACCATTTAGACCTATCATGGCAGCCCAGGGTTCAAAGACTCATCCATTGGCTGTATGCAGACAGGATGTTAAAACCTATTTTGGGATTTTTTCCTTATAACTTGAAAGACTCCTGGGACTTTTTTGGTAGATTTGAACCTCAAGAGCAAACTACATAGGAAAAATGGGAATTGTGGGAACAATATATACAAGGGAGGAATGAGGTTTAAAAGAAGATAGGACTTAAATGAGCTATGTAATGTTTGACTGAAATGATTGGGTAGATTATAAGTGATGTATAATGTTTTCAATTGGGAGTGTGTCAGTATGGTGTGTGTGATGCAAAATGCTTGCAATTAGGATTGTGTTGGTGTGGTTTGTTTTCATTTATATAAATGTATGATTGCTTATGCTATAAGTGATGGTTTAATAAAGATGTTCTTTATTTTAAAAAAAGGGGCAAGAATTGAATAATTTACATAATGTTGCTTAGGTTATATGATATATAGCAATATATGTGAAGCATAATGTTTGTTAATTTTTAACTTGTCAATACAGTTTGATTACTTTTGTGCAAATGTAAATGTGCCTATGTCAAAAGTGATAATTCAATAAAGGTTTTAAAAAAAGAACCTTAAGATCCCTGATTATCGATGCTGTGATTTATTTAGCTGCATACCTAAAGTAGCAGGATTGGAGCTTTTCAATGAGGCACTTATTTCATGTGAATTCTTAACAGATTGACAAATGCAGTTAATACTAGATTTTATAGATATTGTATGATTAGCAACTTTGTATATTTTGAGGGTGAAATATATCATAAGGTTAAAGGGGTTGCCATTGGAGCTACCTGTGCCCCTGCGTTTCCTAACTTAGTAATGCTTACTTTGGAGAAGGACTATTTATTCACATCAGAGTTTTGGACATTGTAAATTGTACCTCAGCTTTCTGGATGATATTTTTATTTTATTGGGTGGATCAGAAGGATACATTCCTTTGTTTTTGGATTATTTAGAGCAATCAACTGGCTTTCTAAAATTTATTTATCATTATGATTCTTACCAGATTAATTATCTGGATGCTACCATTAAAAGACATAATCTGGTTTTACTTCCAGCATCTATAGAAAATCAACCTTTTCTAATGGCTGGCAATTAGTACAGAAACCCCATTTGGCTTGGGATCCAGAGGCTAATATTCAGGAGGAGGACAGAGACGAAATGATGTGGAAATTGTGGAGAGGGAGTGACTTCAGAAGACAGTGAGGGATATCATCAGAATTAGTGACAGACTCATGACAGTCAGACTGCAGTGTAAGGCTAGGGAACTAATTATAATCTCAGCCTGTGCTCCACAGCAGGGATGTGATAGTGAGGAAAAGAGTGCATTCATACAGCAGTTGCAGGACCTATCAGATAAAGCACAACACCAGGAATTGGTGCTGATAATGTGTGACTTGAAGGCACACTCTGGACAGACAGAGTAAGATATGAGGACTGCCTGGGTCCACATATGTGGGAAACAGAGGCCATTCTAGACTTTTATTTGGTAAATGGTTTGATGGTAGCCATCACATGGTTCAGGAAGAGAGACAGTCACAAGATCAAACAGAAGAATGGCCAACATGCAACTCAGGTAGATTTCCTCCTGGTAAGGAAAGGGTGCTGGTGTAGAATCAATGGTTGTAGAGCCATCCCTTGTTAAACAGTCAGCCCACAGCATAAACGGGTCTATATCACCATATCGAATGGTGATAATGCCGAATGGCAAAATTATCAAAACTTCACGAGAACGAACTTGTGTTTTTGGGGTCGCGATACAGTGAGGATTGAGCTATTTTCCCTTTCCTCACTGTAGTGCGACTTCGGATTTGGAATATATATCTAGCGGGGGGGGGTGCATCCCCCCACAATAGCAAGTTCGTTCTCGTGAACTTTCAATATTTTCAATGTTCGGCATTATCATCATTCGATATGGTGATATAGACCCGCATAAACCACTCGTTGCCACCACAATCAGCTGCAAGCAGTGGTCAGAGAAGGCTCTAAGGTCAACAGCGATTGGACTGGAGACCTTAAAGTTGACTGGAAAGAAAACATAGGAGTTCAAGGAATTACTGTGGGTTCCAGCAACTCAGAAAGAAGAAGAGGAAATAGGTGGAAGTGAAAAAGAATGGAAGAACCTCAAAGTAGCATATGTAAGGAATACAGAACAAGTTTGCGGCTGACCCAGGTATGGAAAAAAGGTAAATAAGGAAAGCTGGTGGTGGAATGCAGAAGTCCAGGAAGTCATCAAAAGAAAGAAGAAGTGCAGGAAAAAGTGGGAAATAGAAAACACAGACTATGCAAAGAAGAAATACTGGTTAGCTAACAAAGAGCAAAAGAGAGCAGTTGCAATAGTAAAGAGCAAGGCATCAGAGGCACTCTACCAGCTTCTGGAAAGTGATTTAGTAGATAGCACAAAGAAGCTCTATCAGGTTGCAAGACAAAGACAGAAAGATAAAGAAGATAGTCAGACATCCTTCATAAGGGATGCCAGCAACAACCTACTCACCAGTCTACGGGACATGAAAGGAAGATGTAAAGAGTATTTCCAGCAGCTTCTGAATTAAGAAAACCCCACAGAATCTGTACTGCCCCAGACACAGCCTACAATGAAAGAAGAGGAGGATCCCACCCTAGAAGAAGTAAGAACAGCACCAAGGAATGTAGTCAGGGAAAATATCAAACTCAGATGAGGTCACAACAGACATGATCAAGATGTTGGGTGAGAAAGGGGAGAAATTGCTCCTCATAGCAGTATGGAAATAAAGGCGTATCCCAGATGACTGCAGAATAAGCATACTAGTACCAGTGTACAAGAACAAAGGTGACATCCATAAACAGTGGACATTACAGAGGGATCAAACTCCTGTCGCAATATAAGAACGTTTTGGAGATGGTGATTGATAAGCGAATATACAGAGTAGTAGAAAGTAAGATGGGAGATGAGTAGTTTTGATTCAGATCAGGATGCAGTACAACTGATCTGATATTTGCAGCAAGACAGATAGTTGCGAAAAAGCTAGAGATGAGAAAAGAGTCCAACTGAGCATTCCTAGACTTGGAGAAACAGTATGACAATGTCCCAGGAATGCGGTTCTGGGCAGTCCTGAGGTGGTTCAAAGTTCCAAAAACATTGGTACAATTAGTGCAGGCTATGTACGAGGACTAATAACCCTACTACAAAAAGTATTTGGTCTCACAGAGGTTTCCCAGTGAAAGTGGGTGTGCACCAAGGTTCAGCTCTGAGCTCACTACTGTTGATATTGGTTACAGACTACATTAGTAAACGGGTCAGAAGGGACAGATCAACAAAAGTGCTACATGCAGACAATGTGACATTACAGGCAGACTCTTATCAAGAACTTCAGCAAAGGATAGGGGAGTGGAATGCAGAACTGAATGCATGTGAGATGAAAGTGAATACTGTTAACACAGTTGTAATGGCAATAAATGGAGAAATCAGAAGAAGCTGAGAATTGAGCTAAAAGAGAAGTTAGCGTAACAGGTTAACATCTTTAAGTATCTGGGAGGGCTGGCTGAGGAGAAGGGAAGTCTGAATGATTCGGTCAAAGCTAGATTCAGAACAAGTATAGACTGTCAGGTGTTGTGCACGAGAGAATAAAAATGAAAGTGCTTGTCCTGTTTGTTTTATCAAGATTTATCCTGGTTCTTGAACTGCGTTATTTGATTGCATTTTATTAAACAGTTGGTTTGTACCAGTTAGATCTTTTACCTCCACCGTGGTGCCAAGACTTTGCTTTACTTGGACATGTACATACTTTTATCTTTGGTAAGGCTTGCCTTCAAAGCTTTCAGTGTGTTTACTTTAGTATGTCATGAATAATAGAAACTTTTCTCATAATGCTAATGTGGCATTTTATATGCAAGTATTTTATATGTATATAGGAGTTTATGTATTATATGTATAATTTCACTGCATTTTATGCACATGTTAACTTGCAATTTGTATATATTTTTTTCGACTGGACCTTTAATATTACCCTATCAACATTCAATCTTGCTACATTCTGAATTTTGCTATGTACTCATTTTGCATTTAATATTCTTGACTGAAAGACCGTAATGTATTTTATGCTCTTTCAGCTTGGGTAATAGGCTCATAGGTTGTACTAGGCTATCAACTACCTGGGTCTTTATAAGCCTGGCTGTACAACCAAACCCAATTTTGTCCTCGAGACTCTCATGTACATTGGATGCCTATATTACGTGGGTATGTTAGTAAGGAGGTAGCTAATGGTCATGTCTGGGGAGGTATGTTAGTTTGGGATTGCTTAACTTACTGTTGGCTTCTGCCCATCAGAAACATGGGGGTCAAACTGGGGTGAATTTATGATTTCCCATCCAATGATCAAGGATGGTGATGAAGTCCACTTCACATGGAGGGGGAACCTGTTCCATAGTATGGGAATCCTTTTAGTCACCTACTGGTCTTTCCAGCATGTCTTATTTATGTTGCAGGCAAACTTCAGATCCTTGGATCTAGTGTTCCTATTGTTGTTTGTTTTGCAGATGTGCAAAAGATCCATCAGAGCTGGGTCTGAGGATGCCTTGCATGCCAGGCAACGATAACCTTTCAGTAACCTGTAGGACACTGAGTAAAGAGAAAGGGCCTTAAGGCAGTCTGTGTAGGGCAGGGATTTGCATGGTAAAAAACCTTTGAGGGCATTCCAACTGTTGCAAGTGCCTGGCCAGGTACATGCCAAAGGGGGCCTTGTATTTGATAATAGGTCTGATAAGGGCCGAGTAGAGTGGCACTATAACTTCCTTGAACCTGAATGCCATACCCTTGCTTATGAGTTGGGCAACATAGAATGATATAGCAATAACCCACGCCTGGGTGTGGGTAATGCTAAATTTACCCACGGTTGGCATGGTTTGGTCCCGAGGGCGAAGTCCGCGGGACCAAACAAAGCCAACCGTGGGTAAATTTAGCATTACCCACACCCAGAAGTGGGTTATTGCTATTATACCATGACATTATTTAAGAAAAGAAACTATTCCTTTTCTTAAATAATGGCATAGTATAATGCTTGTTTACTGCCCTTCCGCAGATGTCTGGCATCCGCGGCAGTTCTGATGTACTGCGCCTGCGCGGTACATCAGAGTTGAGCAAAAAGCGGAGAAAGCAAAATCTCAGTTGCTTTTTGAGTGTCTCGCTATGTTAAATGAGTTTAACATAGCGAGACAGTTTAAAATAAGCAACGGACATCTCCGTTGCTTATTTTAAAACTGTCTCGCTATGTTAAACTCATTTAACATAGCGAGACATAAAAGCAATGGAGATCTTGCTTTCTCCGTTGCTTTTAAACACTGTCTAAGCTATGTTAAATGGGTTTAACATGGCGAGACCTTTAAATAAGCAACGGAGATCTCCGTTGCTTATTTTAAAGCTGTCTCTATGTTAAACCCATTTAACATAGCGAGAATGTTCAAAAATCGAGTTATACTAATGGAAAAAGTCCGGCGACGGACCTTTTCCATTAGTATAACTCGATTTACAATGGGCACGCTGGCCAATCAGCGTGCACGTTTTGGGGGGATCATGGTATAATATTCTTACTGTCTTGGCTATGTGTTGGCTGAAGGCTAGATATGTTGCCAAATCCTTTACTACTGGGCCAGCTCTTAGGGGTGTTTCATCAATGGAGTAATTAGCATGGGTGGATGACTTCCCAAAGGGAAGATTAATATATTTCTTTACACTGCTTTTTAATCCATGGCTTTGGCACCAGTTATTTGTTTGTACCAGACCTTCTTGTAGGATGTTGGTGTCATGGGGGGGATATATAATAGTTCCCAATCTACAGTCATCTGCAAATTTGGGCCAGAGGACTTTGACATTAGCCTTGACTTCCAAGAAGTAGATTCCTAACAGGAGTGGGCCCAACACTGAACCCTGGGGCACTCTGCTGATGACTGGTCTCCTGGTGAAAGTGGTATCGGCAATCCTAACTTCTTGTGTGCTATTTGTGAGACAGCCAGCAATCCAGTGAGTTATGTAGGGAGTTATGTAGTTCTGAGAGTTTGTCACCAAAAAGTGAGTGAGGTATTGTATTGAACACCTTAGCCAGGTTGAGGTAGATGGTGTGCCCTGTTTTTCCCTCATCTATAGCCTAAGTGATTCTCTCGAAGAAGTATATCAAGTTGCATAGGCAAGAGCTTTCCTTGGCAAAGCCAAACTGGGATGGGTCTAGTGTCTGCAGGTTGCCAGTTTCCTTGTTGATCATTTCCATGATAATTTGTTCCATGTTTTTGCATATTATACTTTTTTGATGGGTCTGTATATCCTGGGGCTAGTTGACAGTCCACCCTTTTGGAGAAGGATAACCATTGCGGTCATCCAGTCACTTGGTATATAACCTGTTTTGAGGCTTTAGTTGAAGAGTGCCTCTATTGGTCCTGCTAGGTCATATTTGAGGCTATTTAGGAGGCAAAGGGATATTGTCAGAGCCCATTCAAGCAATGTTTTTGGCCATAGTGAATAGGGTTGCCACCTTTCATCATGGCTAAAACCGGAGTAAAGCCATACCCCTCGTGTCATCATTAACCCTGCCCATCCCACCCCCACCCACATTCGGCCCATTTTGTGATGTCACAATGACATCACTCGGCGAGGAACACCCTCTTTTTCCATTTCTGCTGCCTGCTTTCAGCTGATTTACTAGGCTTTTCTGTAAAAAAAAGCATAGTAAATCAGCCGATTTACAAACTCCGATAGTCTGTTTCCTTTTTGAAACAGAATACCAGAGTTTGTACAGTGTTTTCTGGACTACCAGAGAATCAGTTTGATTTCTGGATAGTCCGGAAAAAAAAAATGGAGGGGTGGCAACCGTAGTAGTGAATGCTCCCTGTTGATAGTTGGGAGGGATATGCTAGAAGGGATTTCACAGGGGGTAGTGGGGGGTGAAGTTAGAGCTCAATTCATCAGCTAGAAGATTTGTTATGTCACTCTAGTCAGTACCATTTGCCAGCAGTTCTGCACTGTTGTGTCCTACCTTTGAGAGTCTTGAAATAGCTAATGAAGGCCTTGTCAGAGGCTATTCTGACCTAATAAGTGGCCTTGTTGAACCTCATTAGACCTCTTAGTTTCTTGTTTAGTTGAATTAGAGGGCTCTTGTTTCTCTGAGAGTTGCTTTTTCTGATTTTGGCCATTATTTTTTTCTTTTGTTGTATACCCTGTTATGATTAGGATTTCACCACTGGGGTTTGTTTTTGGTGTTAGATCTGAGTTGGCTTTTGGTAGGTACAGTAGCCTCAGTGTAACCAGTTACACATTTGTATAGGGTTTCTGTGAACAATTCTGCATATGCAGCTATGTTCTCAGGGTTTGCGGGAGTGTTGCATTTTGACAAGCTTTTGCTTAATAGGATGTAGTTATCTTTAGAATAGAGCCTGGTACCAGTTTAGGTTCATAGGTTCATAGGTAGGTACTAGGCTATCGGCTATGGGGCCTATACAAGCCCATCCAAAAAGGTACCCTGGCTTTTGCCACCCAAGAAAATTATTTTCCTGTGCCACTGTTGAGCAGAGCCGCAAAGGTGATCCCCGGGGTGAATTTCCTATTTCCCATCCAATCATCAAGATTTTTCTTGAAGAATGCTAATGAGAAGCTTTGTTTGATATAGATAGGTAGTTTATCCCAGAGTATGGGAAATCTCTGGGACAGGAATCTATGCCTCCGGCATGTTCAGTTTATTGTGGTGACAAGGTTTAGGTCCCTAGAGCGTGTAGCTTGGAAGGATTGGGATTTCTTTAAGTGGAGCATGTCCAACAGCTCTGGGTTTGACATAGCTTTGTATGTTAGGTAGAGATCACCTCTGAGTAGGCGATATGCGATGGAGTAAAGCTGGAGTTTTTTAGACGGTCTGCATAGGGCATCTGTTTGAGGCCGGTAATCCTCTTTGTGAGGTATTTCGGTGGCCTTTCCAGTTGTTGTAGATGTCTTGTGAGTTACATACCAAAAGGGGCGTTGTACTCTATAATGGGTCTAATGAGTGATGAGTAGAGGGGAACAATGACCTCTTTTTTTCTGGATGAGAAACCTTTTGTGATGAGGTGTGCCATGTAGAAGGATTTCCTGACTACTGTGGCGATGTGATTATCAAAGGAGAGACTACTGTCCACCTGTGTCCCAAGGTCTCTTATCACACTTTCGGTGTTAAGTATACTACCGCCTATATTGTAGTTAATGGGTACAGAGTTTTTACCAAAGGGGATGACAATGCACTTTTTGGCATTGAGCTTGAGGCCATGGCTTTGACACCAGGCATCTGTCACAGTGAGGCCCTTTTGTAGGATGTCCACATCGTTAGGAGTTTCAATTATGGCTCCTAGTTTGCAGTCATCTGCGAACTTCGTTAGCCAAAGACCTTCTGTGTTAGCCTGTACTTAAGAGAAGTAGATACCAAACAGGAGAGGACCCACGACTGAACCCTGTGGTACTCCACTTGTCACTGGTCTGAAGTCGGATTTGGAGTCTGCTACTTTCACAGTGTGGGTTCTGTCAGTAAGCCAGTTGGCAACCCATCTTGTGACATAGGGATTTATACCTAGTTTACTGAGTTTATCTATAATTCCAGAGTAGAGGATGGTGTCAAAAGCCTTGGCAAGATCTAGATAGGCTGTGTGAACCACCTTACCCTTGTCTACGGCTTTGGTGACTGCTTCAAAGAAGTCTATCAGGTTTAGGAGACATGATCTGCCTTTTACAAACCCAAACTGGGTGGGGTCCAGAGATTGGAGATTACCAATGTCTTTGTTTATAAGTTCCGTGATGATACGTTCCATGGCCTTGCAGACCAGGCTTGTCAGGCTAATGGGGCGGTAGTTCCCAGGGTCCGTGTTGGCTCCCCCCTTGTGGAATGGGATAACCATTGCTGTGCGCCATTCAGCAGGCACAAAACCTGAGGTGAGGCTATGATTGAACATGGTACTTAGGTGGGGTGCCATTTCATTTTGTAGTTCATGTAGAACACAGCCTGGGATGTTGTCTGGTCCCATGGATGCTGTGTTCTTGGCTTTGGAGAGTGTGGTTTTTACCTGTGCAGCCGTGATTACAGGAACTTTGCATTCTTCCGGTATAGAGATGGGCTCTTTAGGGGGTGAGAGGAGGGTAAAGTTAGCACTGAACCTATCTGCCAGGATGTTGGCAATATCAGTTGGGTCTGTATATTTAGTGCCATTGTGCTGTAAATCAGAGCAGATCTGAGTGTTGCCATTGAGATTCTTGACATAGCTATAGAATGCTTTGTTGTTGTCTTTAGAATCAGTGGCGATTTTGTTTTCGTAACTAGCTTTGGAGGATTTTATCAGGGATTGCAGCTTCTTACTGAGGCTGACCAGGGAGCTCCTCCACTCGTGGGATTTTGCTCTCTTTTGCAAGAGTTTCTACCTTCTGTTGTACAGTTTGTTTATGGCAGGGGACCACCAGATTGTGTTCCTTTTTTTTGAGGATAGTGTCTTGGTTCTGATTATGATAGCATGATCCATGCACTCATGTAAGTGCTTATAAAGTGCAATTGTGTAGGACTCAGTAGTTGTAACTGTTTTGTCCATCTGCATGGGTGTCATGAAGTTCACCACTTCTGTCTTAAGAAGCATGAATTTGGCTTTGGAGAAAATTTTAGATGGGTTTTCTGGGTTGATTTTTATTTTGAGGGAGACAGCTTTGTGATCTGACCTCACCAATGAGGATGTGACATGCGGAGGAAGGAGCAACACTGTCTCAAGTTGATGATTATCAGGCCCAGTATGTTTGCCTGGTTGGAGTGTGCATTATATGGCCCAGGGTGTTTTTGATGAAAAGATCAAGAAATTCTGTGCCTGTGAATTGCAGGCAGTGTACATTTCCTAGTCTATGGAGGGGTAGTTAATGTCTCCCATGAATAGGGGATTTGGTTGGATGTTGAGCAGTTTCAGTTGCTCTGGGTGCAAGTTGTGAGCTTCTTTGTTCATAGAGGGTGACCTGTAGCTGAGCAGCACATGGTACAGAACCTAGTCTACGGAGACATGGAAATCTAGGGTGTCATCCTGTTTAAGTAACTGGAGTTGTATTTGTTACTACCTTAGATCAAGGCACCTCCATCTTTATCCTCTTTCTGTGTTGTTGGTCTAAATGTGTGGAAGGAACTGTAGCCTTGTACTGCAGGAGTACTTTCTGTGGCTTTAAATCAAATGTCTATAACGGCATAGATGTCTACATTCTCCAGAGTGAAGAGAGCTTGTAGGGTGTGAACATTCTTGTTTAGTCTCCTAGCATTGAGCACTAGCACCTAAGGGATACTTTGAGTTTTTTTTTTGCAATGTTGGTTGTTTTGCCATTTTTACATTACCTAAAAAGCAGCTAAAGGGGTAGATAAAGATTTAGCTAATATCCAAAAGCCCAGAGTGTACAGTTGCACTCATGCTGATAGATATTAGATCCCTCTGGACTGACACCAGAAACTAAGCCAATTGTTAAAAATTAATAATTTTCTGTTCACACTGTAGCATCATCCTAGGTGAAGGTAGAATGCTTCTCAATGAAAAGTACATAATTGTCTGTGGTACATACTCACTGAGATCCATAATGTCTCTTTTCATATAGCTCAGTGAGGACATTCTCAGGTCAATTGCACCCACATGGACTATGATAGAATCATGTTTGTACCTTTGGTGGTTGACCTGAGTGCATGCATGACATAACAGATCCTAGCTCCACATAGGCAACTAAACATTTTCTTTTCCTTGTCAGCCTAAGGAGATGGGGATCTGCATAATTGACAACAGAATCCCCTATGACAAGAGTATTAGGTAAAGTGTTTGCTTGCCTTATGGGCTTTGTTCTCTTAGGACCACTGGGTATAGGCTTATGTGTGGTGATAGGTGGTCTTTTTTATATGTGACTTTTGAGGATAGATGTTGCTGTTCACAGTTTAGGAGGTCATTGTGGTTTGGGAAGGTTTCCTTTTAAAGCCTCCACATAAGAAGGTCTGTGTGTGTGGTGAGCAGCATATGTGTAGGAAGTAGAGAGAGTGTGTGTGTGTGTGTGTGTGTGTGTGTGTGTGTGTGTGTGTGTGTGTGTGTGTGTATGTGTGTTTGTGGTGAGTGGTATATGTGTATTATGTAGAGTGTGTGCTGTTGACAACCTTGTTAAGAAGTGAGAATTTAGCCTCCAAGGAAGTTGTGTGCATATCTCACATACTGTGTTAGTTTCATTAAGGATTAAAAGGTTGTCAGAATTCATGAAACAATTGCTACATTGTCTTTGAGGTCTCTGGAGTGCTTTCCAACTGGCAGAAACCAGGCAACCACCTTCTACCACAGTATGGATGACCCTGGAAATTTCTTAAACAAAAGCACAACAAAAGTAACTATCAAGTGCAGACAAACACCAAACAGCTAAGTCTCTTGCTAGACAGCCCTTCTGCAGGGAGACTTAAATCAAGGTAGATTAGTAAACCAACAAGTAGTCAAAAATAGTGATTTCTCAGGTAAAAAGTTGTTTAAATGCTTTGAAAATACAGTAAAAGGGTAGTGATCCTTTAAATTAGCAAGTGAAAAAAATACAGTGAAGTTCCTTATCTCAGCCTGGGTGGCTCTGGATGCAGTAAAAACACACTGGATTCACAGGAAGGTCACCAAGTATTGCTAAAGTCTGTGGGAAGGAGCTCCGCAATGAAGAACTAGCTTTTGATCTGGGCTTATCTCCTGTTTATATATTTATTACTTTCTGTGTACAAACTTTTATATAGTTTCTGCATTCTGCTTACTATTGTATGAAACTTCGTACTGTATTATGTTTTCAATTTAATGGTAATTTTCTAGCATGTTGTTTCAAAATACATCTCATACATATTGTAATTATTGTAATTTTAGTTATAACTCTAAAATCTGAAACAGATTCTTAAGAGTTCTTCCAAAGTTCTTTGTAATAGAGGGAATGTGAAAAATTAAGGGATGTTTCGCGGTCAAAAATGCTCATATTGTAGGTTTATGATGGTAGCCTGTAACTTTTATTTCAAACATTTGGATTATATGTTAACTGCAAATGGTAGGTTTAATTGTCAAAGTGAGGGTTTGATATATCTGGCTGTCTGCTCAAATTGTGATCATTTTTATATAGGAAAGACTACTCAGAAATTAGTTGATAGAGTGAGAGAGCATATACTGGCTATTAAAAAGAAAGATAGCACAAATGCATTAGCTAGGCATGTGCCACAGTGTAAAGATTTTAGGAAATGTCTGTTCTTCGTTGTTGAACAAGTGGATAGGAAGAAGTTTGCAGGCCATTCAATGCTTATTTAGAATTTCTTGAGTTGAAATGGCAATTTTTTTTAAGGGCAGATATTGCCCCAGGTATTAATGACAAAATATCTATAAAGTTATTTGAAATATAAAAATATGTAATAATAATAGAATTGTAAAATGTCTTTTTAAAGATGTGGTTTTATGTATTTTTATAAGTATTTAGCTATGTACATATAATTGTGTTTATATGATTTTTTTTTGTGCACATTTATAGAATGGTAGTGTCAAGTTAACCAGCTGCAAAGGATGAGGTTCTTTAAATTTCAATGTAGTTTAATGGAGAGTTTGATTGAATGTAATTAGTGGTGATGTCATTAGGAATTTTGTATATAAGTGGGCCTGTCTATTCTTTTATTCGTTCTGAAGAAGTTCTTAATAAAATAACAAAAATGCTTAATTTACTTTTTGTGGCGTGCCTATTTTTGTGCCTTTTCGTGCTTTCTAAGTGTTACTTGTCTTTGGCCACCTTTTGGTTTCAATTTCGTTAGTTATAACTCTGCTCTGTCATGTGATTACTTTTGTTACTTGTACTTTTTGGAGCTTTTCTTCTTGGACCTCCGCTGAAAAATGGCTGATGCCCAGTTGGACTAACCGGGTCAACAAATGTCAAATAAATAAAAAGGGCTACACTCAGACCCCTTCCTATGTATTTCCCAACTTGGATAAACCAGGCTACCACATACTGCCACTAGGTGATTAAACTCAGTCTTCTCAATGTACAAACAGACAAAACGTATAATAGGTGCAATGCAGTCCCAATAATTCAAACAGTTAGCTAGTTGCTGTTAATAAGGCAAATTAAGGCAAGGTAAACCAATACAAGGCAAAATAAGGCAATAGAAGTCTACAGCAATGCCAAACAGTTTAAAATGCAACAGAGAAAAGTTATAATAAGAGAGGTTTCTCAAGAGAAATGCTAGTTGGATGGGTGGGCACTCAGTATTTGTATCTGTGGAAAACAATGGCTGGGAAGAAATATTTAAATAGCTTGTACGACTGACAATAGCAGTGAAAGAGGAGGGTGGGCTTTGATAGTCAGATTACCATAAGGGGTAGAAATAGAGACAGTGTTTTTTTTTAAACTACAGCAGCAAAATGGAGGGAAGGTTGAAGAAAACACAGCAAGAAATTCACTTAACTGGTGTATGGAGGGAAGGTTGGGGAAAATGCAGCAAGAGGTTCACTTATCTGGTATAGGGAGGGAGGGCTGGAGAAAACACGGCAAGAGATTCACATATCTGGTGTAGATAACCTTGCAAAGTACAAGCCACACACCCACTTGTAACTGTGTTCTTAATGCTGGGCCTACTTGGCTAGGTTTAATAAAGCTGACTTAGCTAAGGAACAAAAAGAATTTGCTTACAGTTAAAACAACAGAAAAAATAACTGTTAGAAGACAGAGATTTATTTATCTGGTGTAGCGATACAGATTCAGCAACTAGATTCCTTTGTTTAAAGATGTAACTAAGAACTGTTCCCAAAGAACAGAGGCCACAATAGCCAACACTACCTGAAAAGGGTCAATGGACTAACCCACTTACCCAGTGAACAAATAGTAAATAAATAAATTGTTATATTTTGGTGAAGTGCACAGTTGACATAACATGCAGTTAAATTCCGGTGTACACTACTAGTACGTTAAATGGCATGTGTCTGTACTTTGCAATTCATGGCAGGAATAAGCTGTGCTGATGATGATTCAGAAATCATATTTCCAACATGATTCTCAGGTTGCTGTCTTATTTTGCACGATATTTATAGCAATGACTGCAAATATGAATACCTCCTAGACAATATCTGCCTGCCTAGTGTGCTAAGAAGATTGAATCATACTTCTTCTCCTGAACATCCAGTTCAAGGAGTAGCTGATGGGAATCTTCGTGGGTTAATTTCATAAAATGTATGCCTGGTTCATCCTGGCAGAGGTTCTTACTGTGAATTGTAAAACTTATTATTTTTTTCAAATACTGTCAGTTAAAATAAAACAGAACAGCATGGCTGTTAAAAATGTATGTTAAGGATGTATGTTTGTTAGCAGAGTCATACCTTCACGGAGAATTATTTATTTAAGAAAGCTAATTAAGTCATTGCCATTACATAAGCCAATAATTTCTTTCTTTAATAATTCCCTTTTTTACAGCAATGAGGTCAGATTAATGTATAAGCCATTTTCATTTCCTGCCGCGATCCCACTCTTGTCAAAGGAAATTAATACCCTCGCTTTGGCTTTAAGAGCTTCACCTTCTTTCAATGATTTATTAAGCAAAATGGTCTCAGTTATCTGTGAATGCCTTACGGAACTTTTGCTCCTAAAGTTTTATGTAACATTTAATCTAATATATGTCTAGGAACCACTTCATTAGTTTACACATCCCTAGTTCTCTTGTTTTGCAAAAGGTATCAGTTTAGTACCTACTTCTTCTGAGCCTGTCCCTGCCCATATCATCACCCATTTTAAGTCTCATAATTCTGCTGTTTGACTTGTTTGTCCCTTTATGCACATGTAGTCTGCTACACCTCCTGTCTTGACTGAATTGTGTATTTTCCCAGTAAAGATTTAGCATTTCTATTGCTTTCCCCACTTATTTCGGGATAACCTATATCCGTAAATATGAACAAGCACATATTCACACCTTACAGCTTCTTACTCTCCTTTATTCACTCACTTACTTTAATCACTTTCTCTCCCCTGACTCTCTCTTTCTAAATATACCATAGCTCTTATTTCCTCTCACTTCATATTGCAATTCCTGTTTGCATTATACTAAATTACATTTAATTTCCATATAAACTGGCTATAATTTCTCTAAATGTTAAATCATCATCATATACGTTGCATCTATTCTTAACCAATGTTGTCACATTATGTCCAATTTGGTATAATTATTTAAACTGTAGATGTTTTTGTATTATTTTTGAAGGTTGCAAATTATTGCCCTCAAAATGTTTGTATAATACTTTGGAGCTTTTCTCCCTGGGCCTCCACTGAAAATAGGCATCTATCCAGTCAGACTTTCCAGATATTCAAAGGTCAATAAATAAATACATAAACAAATAATTTGTATTCCTGTCTTGTCTCTTCTAAAATTCCTTTGTTTTCAGAATACTACATTTCGCCCTATCTTGTGATAACAACTCATTTGACACTAGTAGTAGATTATTCCTTCATCTATATATTTTTAAATTGACTGATTTGCTTTATTGACAAAGGTTTAATTTTTTATTACAATTTTGAAGCAGCCTCATTGTTCTTCCATGCCATTTTCATTTCTGACTCCTAGAGCTTTTTGGAGTCACAGCTCCATGCTGATAAATCTGCCCCTGAGGTTTAGATCTCCATATTTCGATCAGCTTAAATATAGAGTTACACTGATTTTGATCATGTTATTTTATAATTTACAGTAGGATTGAAATAGCCCTTTCCCCATCTCTTTATCCTGTAGATTTGTTTTAACTTGTATTGCTGTATTAAAATTGCAAGAAAAAACGATTGAACTTGTAATAAGGTTGATTTAAGTGCATTAGCAGTCAGTATGTCTGATGAAATAGCTAAGATCCCCCAGGCAAAATAAACAAAGTTACATATTTTCTGACCAAATAACTGACAGCAATTAAAAGCACAAAGCTGTGAACCAAATAGCAGTAATGTGTGTTGCAATTCAAGTGATGTTTTAGATTTCTGACAGATATGCTAATAGGCAAAATAAACAATATTGCAGCAACAGTAAATACTTGATGGGATCTCAAAAGTTCACATGCAGGAACACGCATGTGTGCTGTGCTACAAGTAGTGAATCCATTTGCTGATGGACATGAGTGCGTCTCCTGCTTTTCTGTAAAGTACAATCCTTTTGTCAATAACCACAACATAAATTAATATTCTGGCCGACAGCAGTGTACAGCACAACATTTGGCAGGTGTTCTTAAACTGCATCTAATCAGTGGCCGCAGTTTAAAAGAAATGGGAGTATACTCCTTTCTCTACTCAGCTCCTGTAGTTCAAGTGAAAATCTGCATTGCAATAATTTTAGGCAAAATACTGAGAACTACACTGTGACATTATTAATGCACTAATGTAGTGAAAGTTATTTTTGGGAAACCTACTCAGTTATATATGAGGCTATAGCATACATAGCTTTAGTCTTTAGATGGCAATTATTTTTATAAAGGTGTCTAAAAAATAGGATAGGTTAAGTTACTTTCTCCCTTCTTGGACCCTCACAGATAAACCAAACCACAGATCTAGCAGCTGGCCATGGATGAGATCCATTTTTGTTTTTGCTCAAATGCAAAAATAAGTTGGATTCTGTGGCAATCAATGTGGAGTTCTTATTCACCCACCTCCATTCTTGCTCACCTTAGTACAGTTTGCTTGAATAGCAGACATTACTAATATTGCTGTTACATGAACAAATAAAACAAATAAAATATTAAGAAAATGATAAATAGGACTACACATAAAAGTAAATGTATCACAATGGACTTGCATCCACAAATGCAAGATCATGCAGCCCACTAGACCTGCAACGGACAGTCCCTAGCTTGTCAACCTGTTTCATCTAATCATCACAAGTGTGATCATTTTGATCAAGTCATGCAATGTAACAGCACTACCCCCCAAATGTAGATTATTAGAAAACAGGCTCAAAATACACACCCCTTACAATGAGAGTATTCTAAAGGGTTACAATATATTTACATCAGAATGGTCTGAAAGATAGTGTTTATTTTTAAAACTGCCTTACCCAGCTTTCTGAATTTAATGCAGTTGTCTAAAATAAGAGGGCAGATTTCACCAAAATGAAAATTACCTCAAAAAATCTAAGAAGAGATTTCCTTGAGCATTTAGTACAGTATTCAGTCTGAGTGCTCTTAGTTTCTCTGTATGGCATAACCGAAGTTGTATCTCAACAAGTTAATGTTTTGCTTAAATGCTCAGCATTAGAATGGATATTAGCAAGCAGCGCAGTTAACATTTATTTTTTTATTTACTGGGTAGTAGTGTCTTTTTTAATTAGAGAAGAATACGTGGAATGTAGTAAACAGGAGAAAAGTCACAGTTTGAGGAACATTAATTTCTTCAATAAGGGGGAACATTTTAAATGTTAAAATCATGTCTCGTTTTTGCACCACATCCCACCAATAATCTTACACTATTTACAGACTGGGGCCCCTTTCTATGTCTTAAACATCACACTGGAATATTTCAGCAGTCCTAGCTTCATATATATTTAATTGTTCTGGATATTCTAGACAAACATTTACTCATACACCACTCACCTTAACTTGGAGAACAAAAGGGGGGAGAAAAAAGCTCCAAGTTAAAAAAAGACTGTCTTGTGAAACCATACTGCGAAGTCAAGGTTGACTAAATTGACTGCATATTAAACAAAATAAAAGCAATTAAGGAACAAATGTTAGCTTCTCATTAGGAATACACAAAACAATTTCTCATTTAATTCTAAAAAAAAAAATCTCACCCCCAAATTTCAGACTTGCAATATCAAAAATACTAGTTCTAGAAAAAGTCCTACTAGCGCTATCTACTTCATATGTCTTACATAGCATCAACACCAACTCTCTGAAACAACCACTTCTAATATCTCCTCGCCTATTTCCTATCACTCCTACCATCCACTATTTAATTATAGGTTCATAGGTTCATAGGTTCATACTAGGCTATCTGCCCTAGGGCATTTATAAGCCTAGCCAGAGTGTGTATGGCTTTCGCCACCCATATTAAATTAATTTTGCTATGCCCTTTTTCAAGGTTAGCATACTGTGCCTCTGTCTAACAGTGACACAGAAGTGATACCCGGGGTAAACCTATGATCTCCCATCCACTCATCAAGATTCCTCTTGAAGAGAGTCAATGAGGGACTCTGCCTAACCTGGACTGGGATTTTATTCCAGAGTGAAGGGAGCCTCTGGGTTATGAATCTGTCCCTCCAGCATGTCCTATTTATTTCAGTGCTGAGGTTCAAGTCCCTCGAGCGCGTAGCTCTATGGGATTTGGATTTTCTGAGGTGCAGCATGTCCATTAATTCCGGGTTGGACATGGCTTTATACGTCAGGCACAGATCGCCTCTGAGCAGGCGGTAAGCCACTGAGTAGAGCTGGAGTTTCTGTAACCGGGCAGCATACGGCATCTGTTTGAGCCCCTTGATCCTCTTGGTGAGGTACTTTTGAGGTCTTTCCAGTTGCTGCAGGTGTCTGGTAAGGTACATCCCAAAAGGGGCATTGTACTCAATTATGGGCCTGATGAGGGATGAGTAAAGAGGCACGATGACCTCCCCTGACCTAGATGTGAATGCCTTCATGATTAGGTGGGCTATATAAAATGTTTTTCTAACCACTTTGGCCACGTGGTTGTCAAATGAGAGATTGCTATTAACTTGGGTCCCCAGGTCCCTAATTACTTCTTCTGTATTTAATGGATTGCCACCTATGTGGTAATTTGTGGGCACTTTGTTTTTGCCAAAGGGGATGACTATACACTTTTTGGCGTTTAGCTTGAGGCCATGGCTCTGGCACCAGTTGTCTGTTTCTATGAGGCCCTTTTGGAGGATGCTTGTGTCAGCTGGAGAGTCTATTATGGCGCCCAGTTTGCAGTCATCTGCGAACTTGGTCAGCCACAGTCCTTCCATGTTGGCCTGTACCTCCGAGAAATATATACCGAACAAGAGAGGTCCCAGGACTGAGCCTTGTGGGATGCCACTTGTAACTGGTTTGGTGTCTGACATGGCTCCAGCTATTCTAACCATGTGGGTTCTGTCCTTGAGCCAGTTTGCAACCCATCTAGTGACATAGGGGTTTATATTTAAGCTGGTGAGCTTATCTATAATGCCCGAGTGGGGTATAGTATCAAAGGCTTTTGCGATGTCCAGGTAGGCTGTGTGGACCACATTCCCCTTGTCAATGGCCTTGGTGACTGTTTCAAAGAAATCGACCAGGTTCAAGAGGCAGGATCTGCCCTTAACAAAGCCGAACTGGGTAGGATCCAGAGTCTGCAGGTTCCCAATATTAAGACCTAATGTTTCATTTTCCACATTTACAAAACCCATAACTCCATGTACACTCTGCCTACTCTCCTTACTGACTCATTTCATTGATACACTACTCCTCGATGGTGACATCCACCTCAGCCCTGGGCCACCCATCACCACCTCTTACAAGCAAACACCCCCCAGCTCAATCCCCTTGACAATGCCCCATATCCACCACAGTCCATCTCCTAAATCCCTAACTATTTTCCCCTCTAAATATCCAAAGCATTGTTAACAAAACTATAGACTTGCACTCATGGATTGACCTCAACTCCCCCACATCTTAACCATATCAGAAACCTGGTTAAAACCTCACATCTCTAACTCAGAAATCCTTGCCCCAGGCTACAATATCTTCTGTGCAGACAGAGTAAATAAAAGAGGTGGAGGTGTTGCTATCCTCTCCTCCAACCAACGTACTCTCTCTCCACTCTCACTTTCCATACCTATCTTTGCTCCTGCTGAAATACTAATAGTAAACTGTCACCTTAACCCCTGTAAAAAATTTGCCATTGTATCCATCTATATTCCCCCCAGGGGACAACATCCATACCCTTGAAAACTTACTCTCCTGGCTCACCCAAAATGTTCCTTACAAAACCATTATACTTGGTGACATAAATATAGATTGGACCACTTTTTCTTCCTCATCTCCTACTCATAGTCTCAGTATGTATGGCTTCCACCAACTAATATCTTCCCCTACCAGGTCCAACAGAAGCTCTACTTCAGGATCTATAATAGACTGGATCCTCACTTCTGACCCTTGTCTCTATCATAACTCCGGCATTCTCCCTATCTCTCTATGTGACCATTCCCCTATTAATATCCATAGATACTCCCAACACCCTTCCAAAGAAGACCTTTACAGAGAATGTCATGATTTGACTCACTTCAATCCAGACAATTTCATCTCCACTTTGTCCAACATAAACTGGCCCTTCCTTAAAAGCCACTCCATTAATGATGCTGTAACCTCTTTCAATACACTATTTTTAGATGTACTAAACTCCATGGCACCTTCCAGGAAAATCAGGGTAAAATCAAAATGTGCTCCCTGGTTAACTAAGCAAACATGTTCTATCATGCATCAGAGGGATGCTGCTTGGAAAACCTGGACCAGAAATTAAATTCCTCCCTTACTCCAAAGAATGTCTTTCCAGAGACAAAAAAACCTTCTTTGCCTCCAAACAAAGTAGCCCACATAACAACCCTAAATAATTTTGGTCTACCATAAATAAAATCCTCCACCCTGGTAATCCTCCGACCCCCAACCTGTTTCCCTCAATACTGCCTCAGAGACTGCTGCTCTTTTAAATAATTACTTTATTGAAACAATCCAGAAACTAACTCCAAATATCTCTATGGTCTCCTGTCTACCTTTACATCCCACTCCTCCTTCCTCAGACATTCTCCCTACAGCCAGTTCCCATTGCCTTCATGAAATCCCAACTAAATAAACTTAAACCCTGCTCTCCCTCTGTTGACAATCTACCTTCCTGCTTTCTTAAAATGGCTGCCAGTGCTATCGCTTCCTCTGTGTCCATCCTTATTAATTGTTCCATCACTGAATCTCTTGTCCCAGATGTATGGAAATCCTCCTACACAATCTCTCTTCACAAAGGAGGAAACTCCACTGACCCATCCAACAATCATCCTATTGCTATACTATCCCCCCTTTCCAAAATTCTAGAAAAGTGTATCCACACTCAGCTACTTAAATACCTGCTAGATAAGACCCTTCTTACTCCCACCCAACATGGCTTCAGACCCCACTACAGTACATCAACAGCTCTACTCTAATTCACCCAAACAGTAGCAGAAGCCCATGACAACAACCTACTAGTCTCCTGTTTATTCCTCAACCTCTCCAAAGCATTTGATAGTGTCTCTCCCTCTAAACTGATAACTAAACTCTATGACCTTCATCTCTCCACCCCCTCTTTAAGCTGGTTTTCTAGCTACTTATCTATAGAAAACAATCTATACTCTGGAAAACTGTCATTTCCCCATTTTTTCCTGTTAACACCAGTGTCCCCCAAGGCTCTATATTGGGTCCTCTCTTGTTCAATATTTTTACTAACAGTTTATGTTCTGCTACCAACCTCTCCGCACTCTTACAATATGCTGATGACTCAACTCTTATTACCACTACCTGCAGCATCCCAGAACTCTTTGCTCTTACCCACGACACATACATCCATCGAAACCTGGCTCACTGATAATCAACTAATTCTAAATCCAAAAAAACTAAACTTCTACTTTTCCTTCCTAAAACACTGTCAACACACAAATCCACTTTCTCTATTACCTCCCTCAACAATACCTCTGTCAGACCAGAACCCTGTATTAAATTACTTGGTGTTATAACTGACAAATTAAAATTTGACATACATATCCATCATTGCATAAAAAAAAAAAAACACCAGAAACTTGGTCTCCTGTACCTTACCCACAAACTGCTTTCACCCTCCACCAAACCCTCCCTGGCCCTGTCTCTCCTATTACCCTGTCTTTTATATGCAGCTCCTGTTTTTAGTAACCTTCAGACTTCACTTCTCTCTAAACTACAGCAAACATACAATAAAATAGCTAGACTTGCTTCTAATCTCCCTTACAAATCCCACCACTGCCTTGCCCTGAAATCATTACAATGGCCAGAATTCCCTGAACAATTGTTTCTTTCTCAACTGCATATCACACACTCATTTCTTTATAATCCTACTTCCTGTCCCTCCATCTCAAATATAGTATCTCTATATAATCCCCAACATCAACTTTGTACATCTGACAAACATCTTCTTGACATTTACAAACCATCAAAAAATATTGGTAAGTCTCTATATAAATACTCTGTAGCTCACACCTGTAACTCCCTTCCACTCAAAATAAGAAGTAACCCCCATAAGTTCCATTTCAAACTACAACTCAAACACTACCTTCTTAAGACCTGGTCCTCCCATTGCCAATTTTTGACCTGATCTCTCACAGATTTAGGTTATAGGTTAGTACTAAGCTAACTGCCCTTGCGAGCCATTGTAAGCCTAGCCAATTATCCCTTGTGAGATTCAAACCCTGCACCTTGTGCTTGTAAGGCAAACACCTTGACCA
>NC_056741.1:1675645098-1675678379 GCF_019279795.1 Protopterus annectens
GAGAAAAAAAAAATGTTTTCCTCAGAAAAAAATAGTACTTGAAGGTTTTCTCACAGAAGAAAACTTATCTTCCCAACCTTGAAGGATTGATGGCCAACTGTCAGTTCCATGAAGCCCAGACAGGGAGCATACTTTAGTGGTAAGAAAGTTCTGAAGTTTATGGTGCCCGTAACTGCTGCTTTTATGTGCCTCTCATACTTCTCAACTGTCCAATTTTCACAGGATGTCCAGATTTTTGCCACTTATTTTTGGTCTGTTCCTCATAACACTAAATAATACTAAATAATGGCAGACAATTTGAGTTTTAGACTTCATATCCTTCAGAAAAAATATAATGACGCTAAATCTGTCATTCTTTCAAGTTAAGTTTATAGGAGCAGTATTTAAAATCTGTCCCTATTTTTGGACCTTTGTTCCCCCATTTTTTCATTCTTTGTCCAGATTTTTTGTGCTGTGAGGTTGACAGGTATGGTGCCTCTGATGTTCTTCGTGTTTCACTGTTGCAGTCATTACATTTGGGTTATCTGCTTGCAGGTAGCCCTCAGTCGGCCTGATTAACAAAATCTTGGGTCCTGCATTGGTTGCTGTCCCTTCTTCCATGACATCAGGTCGTCAGGGGTATAAAACTTGCAGCTGACGCCATTACCCCAGTCTTTCTTGCCGTGCAGTGCCTGAAGCAGAAGCAGTTCGCAAGTGCTGGTCGACCAACTCCTGATATTTTTGTTTTTGAGTTTCAGAACCGAAGTCTTCAACTAAAGCTAAGCACCCTGTTGGGGAAACTTTTTCTTGCTCCTTACCAATGTCAGTAAAAGTTAATAATTGCATTACTTGTGGAAAACAAATACCTCATAAAGATTTTCATTCATACTGTATTCCTTGCTTAGGCCCTGACCATGACGTACCTTGCTGTCGGTTTTGTGCATTATTTAATCAGCACACTATCCATTGTCGGTATATGTTCGCCTCTAAATATTTTGGTTAATTATCCAGAAATGTCGTCGGTTAGCAATCTGACTACTGGGATTCTGAAAAAATGCAAAGATAAAGACAGAGACAGGCCGCCGAGGTCCAAAACTGCCGATGACGCTTCTCCTAAGCCAGTCGCCAGTTCGCCGGTACTCAGTGAAGCGTTTTCGCAGCCCCTGATACCCGCTACTTCTGATTCACAGGCCTCTACTGAGGCCCATTCAGAGTCCAGTATGCCGCGAGATGCTTCAACTATGGAACCCGTGGATGTCTTTACCTTGGATGGGTCTGGAGCCGCTGTGCAGGCACCGACTTCTGAGGGTGTATTCAGGCCTATGGACTTACATATTAAACCAATGCCTCCTTCTTTACTTAGGCATAAATCTTGATCCATGCCTAAAAAAACCAACACCGAGGCCACATGCAAAGGCCTCTATGCCTAAAAAACAAATGATAAGAATGGCTGAAGATCTAATAACTCTAATCAGGGTTAGCCAACCCTCCCTTCTAAGAGGCCTAGGACTGAAGTTGATTATGAATCTTCTGATCAGGATTCTGTTGTTTCTGATTCTTCTGATGATCTGGATTTGCCTTTATCTACTTATGAAGATTCTGACGCAGTTCCTCAGAGAGGCCAAATATTTGAGACCACCCAGGAGAGCTCCAACCCCAACCTGGGACCTTAACTTTGTCTTGGAGAAACTCACTCTGCCTCCTTTTGAGCCAGCTGCTACTGCAGACTTAAAATTTCTTTCTTGGAAAACAGCTTTCCTTTTAGCAATCACTTCAGCTAGAAGGGTATTTGAATTACAGGCCCTTATGGCAGTGGAGCCTTTCATCATCTTTCATGCGGACCAGGTGTCCCTCAGAACCAATCCATCCTTCATGCCCAAGGTGGTATCCAGTGTGGCTCTTAATCATTCCATTCATTTGCCAACCTTCTTTCCCAATCCACAGAATAAAGGGGAACGGATACCACATTCCTTAGATGTGCACAGACAACTTAGATTCTACTTGGACAGGACTAAACCTCAAAGGAAATCTGAACAACTGCTGGTGGCATTTGCTGCAGGGCCAGAGGGGAAGGCTATTTCAAAGCAAACCATTTCTAAATGGATAAGCCATTGTGTTAATTTCTGCTATAAGCACCATGGAAAACCTATCCTCCAGGGGATCAGACCTCACTCCACCAGGGCTACATCTACCTCTACAGCCTTTCTCAGAGGCGTCCCTACCAGGGACATCCCAGAAGCTGCTACCTGGAGTTCTGTACATACTTTCACCAAGCATTATCATTTGCCAATTTTCTTTAAATCCAGAGCTGGCTTTGCCACTGCAGTCTTGCAGGGCCTTATAGCTGGCTCTAATGCTATCTAAATTCCTCCTCCCAACCATTGCTTTGGAATCTACCCAAATGTAATGACTGCAACAGTGAAACATGAAGAACATAGTACAGTTGTGTACACTTACCATAAATGTAGATGTTCAAGTGTATTCACTGTTGCAGTCCTGGTTACCCTCCCTCCAGCCCCTTAACTTCTTTTGACTATACCTCTACTTTCCTTTACTATGCTTAAAAGCCTTTTTGGTGTATTTGCTTTTTTGTTGGAGGTATATCTTTGTACTTTTATATTTAATTGCTTCCCATTAAGGGGGAACCTGACATCTGGGGCAAGAAAAACTGATGTAATGGCATCAGCTGCATGTTTTATACCCCTGACAATCTGACGCCATGGAAGAAGGGACAGCAAACGATGCAGGACCTAAGACTTTGTTAATCAGGCCGACTGAGGGCTACCTGCAAGTAGATAACCCAAATGTAATGACTGCAACAGTGAATACACTCAAACATCTACATTTATGGTAAGTGTACTCAACTGTACTTTTTAGCCACTCACCAGGCAGGGTACATAGAAGGTGCTGTGAAGCTTTGGAAGGCAGGATATAACAGACACAGCTTATCCTGCTACAACAATGATCTAATGCTGAATATCAATCCTTTTATCATTTTGTTCCTTAGGCCTTGCCTTTTCTTATGCTACCTCTCTATTATTAATTGGTAAGTCACTCAGTTAAGGAAGTCAGCCCCAAAAACATCTGGATGCCAAAACGAGGTAAGGTAAAATGAAGTATACAAAATATACAATAGGCATGAATGAGTTAATACATACACATGTACATTTAGAGCACAGTAAGGGCAGGACTGAGGGATATTCTGGTACAACATAGATAAGTGCCTTATGCTCTGTAAATCGGGAAACTTCACCTGCACATCATACACTGAGTCAAATCTGGCACTGTAATTTACTCATTTTAATTCTATTTAACTGAAGTCACTCATTCTCTCTGTTTAAAGCGTATTGTCAATGAAATCAACAAGGCAACATTTTTTGTTATTTGAGAAGTATTTTCTCTACAGAGAGGGCTGTCAAATTTAAACCACCTACTGGAATCTTAGAAATGCAATTTTTTTTGTCCGGTATCTGCTTTTCTGTGTTTGTTTGCACAAAAGAATGACAGTTTTTGTTACAGTCATTAAAAGTGCAACTACTTCTCTAAGAATGGTATGTCTTCCTGTCAAAAAGTGTGAAGTACATGTTGATATGGATAGAATACAAATCCCCCACCTTCCTTCAGAGTCATACTGTCAGAAAACTGTTCAATACATTCAAAGCAGAATGTTTGCTTTCTGGCCCTGTTCGTATTGTACAATTTGTCAGCATGCATTCAGAGCTAACATTTTCCTCAAACCTCTGTCTGTACCTTTCGATAATACAATGGTAGGAAAGTGATCATGAGTTCAACATTTTTTTTTTGCAATTTCTTTGTGATTTTCTCCATGTGGGTTGCATTATGCTGGCAGATACACATGAAAATGACAAAGCCTGTCAGTTCGTTTTAAAATCTGAGAAGCAACGGCCTTAACTCAGTACAATTACAAAGGGTGCATAATTCATCATTTGAATGACAAACCTTTGAGGGAATAAACAGGGAGAACAGATGTTATTGAGGAAGCAAAAGATAAAAGTGACATTCTGTTTCAAGCAGATATATTTTTCATATGCACGTTAATCTCACTGAATATGTACAATATGTAGATGTGAAGCTATACCCTGAAAATTACAAATGTTAGTGTTATTTCTAAAGTGTGGCACAGTGACAGTAGCTAGGGAAATGCCAGTACCTTGTGTAGTGGCAGAACCTATTCTCCATTTGGAGATGAATGTTTTACCTGCTGACTTGCTGAGTGATGATATGTCTGCATGTGGGTCTACCCGATAACACCGACACACCAAAACACAGACAACGAAATAACCGACACCACAAAACCGAAAGTTCAAAAAGACGAAACTTCACATGCCTGACAAACCACAATCCCGACAATCAACAAAACAAATACCATTTCCGAAAAACACACACACAACACAAGCACACCAACAACCTTACAAACCTACACTAGACCTTACATACACAACTATCTATGCACTAACCTTAACCCAAACCCTAACCCTAAGGTCTGTCACTATCGCACACTTACCTTGCTCGCACCCTAACCCTAACTCACTTAGTTCGCCTCTAACCCTTAAGTCTGTTACTATCGCACACTTACCTTACCCACACCCTGACCCTAACATCTGTCCCTATCGCACACTTACCTTAACATGTCGGTGTTCTCATTGTTGGGATTTTCAACTTTCTGTTTTCTCCGTTGTCGATCTTCCGGTGTCGGTTATCTCGTTGTCATTCTTCTGAGCTTTTGGCATTATCAGGTAGACCTATATATATATATATATATATATATATATATATATAAATAAATGAAATAAATAAAAATAAATATTTCATTTGTCTCTGCCAATGTGTCCTGGATTGTGGCTGAAAAAGGTTATATACCAGACAACTCATCTGGTTAGCAAAATAAATAAATGAATAAATAACTAAACACACACACCACACACACACACACACACACACACACACACACACACACACACACACACACACACACACACACACACACACATATATATATGTGTGTATATATCAATATGCACAAAGTCAGATGCACACATGTGCACACATATATTATATAAATATATTCTCAATCACTAAAAAATACAATTGCCAAATCTCAAACTACTGATAGAATTTAATCAATTGGCATTCAATTAAACTTAAATAAAGTTATATACCATTTCCAGGGTCATACAGCAGGGAGGAAAGGTAAATAGAAAATTCCCTGATCCTTACTGCCTGATGATCTTGCTCCAGCATCAGCCCTGCATATTCAATGAAGTGTGAAGCTACCAAAAAATTTGAAGATTCACACTTTGACATAAGAAAAAGTTCAAGTGACCAAATATATATATATATATATATATATATATATATATATATATATATATATATATATATATATATCTATATTTGTTGTTGTGTCTTTCGGAACTCCAGTCCACTAATGATTGGCAGCGGATTTTTATGTGCCGAGTTGCCAGCTCTGACACACAACCTTTAAAGAAGGTATGCCCATTCATGCATATCTCCACATGAAAGACGCTCTAGCTGAGAATCGAACGGGACAACATCTTACTGTGAGGTGACAACACTACCACAGCACCACCACCGCAGTTATATATCTATATATATATATATATATATATATATATATATATATATATAGATATACATATATATATATATATATATATATATATATATATATATATATGCATATATATATATATATATATATATTTATATACATATATATCTATATGGATCTACTTCTGAAGTCTGACAAACCAAAAGACTGAATCCCAAAAGACTGAAAATTCAAAATACTTAATACATTTTTAATGGTGGGGGCAAGCCCCCTTGCACCCCTCATGGGGGGGTTGTGCCCCCCACACACCCTGCTAGCTATATATACTAACTCCAAAATCGTACAACAGTGGAGAAGGTGTAAATTCCATCATTCAGTATTTTGAATTTTCAGTCTTTTGGTTTTTCAGTTTTCTGAAGTAGACCCGTGTATGTATATATATATATATATATATATATATATATATATATATATATATATATATAAAACAAAGTGTAAAAAGGTCACACAGGCAAATAGTTCAGTACAAACTGCAAGAAAAACCCAGCCAAGCTAGTGTGATAGCCTAAAAGACTTGTAATGAAAGCCCATGGGATGTATGCAAATGACACCTTAAAGACAAAAAGTGTTTCAGCTAAATGGCCTCTGAATGTCATTGACTTTTACATTCAAGTTAATAAAGCCGGACCCCACTAGCTGTGGACATGCATGTTTTGGCCTTTTTATTGATCTCATCAGCACAACATAAATGGGTAGCTTGGCTTTACTTAAGAAATGCAGGGTCTTTAAACCTACCTGATGACCATAAAGAGTAAAGGATAAAAAGGTCATACAGACAAACCATTACAGGAGGTTTATGGTGTCATACAATGAAAACTCTAACTTGGCTGGGTTTTTCTTGCAGTTTTTATTGGATGGTTTGTCTGTATGACCTTTTTTTACTGAGCTTTTATTTGACCCTGTAACTGCCTGTTTTCATGGCTGAAATATAAGTATCACAAGATAAAACAGTATTGGAAGCTGTTAGATGCTTCACTCTACCACAGTTATTAATAAACATTATGGTAGAACAAAGTGTCTAACAGCTGATAAAGCTGCTCATTCTTTACAGGTATACTTCAGTTTGTTGTCTGTTTGGCAACGTTAATTGTTTTACCAGCTTTCAATGGCTTTGAAAGTCAGAAGGATATGCAATGTTTCTATACGTTTCTGTAACTTTTAGTATTTAGAGCAGATAAAGCTTATGCACACCAAAAAACTATGATTGAGACGCTCCAATCATAACCCGTATGTGCTGTCAATATGGGTGCCAGGATCCAGCACTCAAGCTTTGCTCTCAATTTGAAATCTTGCCATCCATACCTCAAACACATAATATCTTGTTTATGATCAGCTGGGCAATCATAATTCTGCATGTAATACATGGGTAGCTTTATCTGCCCCAGTTCTAAAAAAGAGGCTGTATTGCAGTGGGTATGTAGCACCTTTTAATCTTTTTTTAATACCTTTATTGAATTATCACTTGTGACATAGGCAAATTTACATTTATACAAGAGTAATCAAACTTTACATAGCTCATTTAAGTCCTGACTTCTTTTAAACCTCATTCCTCCCCTGTATGTATTGTTCCCACAATTTCCATTTTTCCTATGTAGTTTGCTCCTACCCTTTTCTAAAGATCTCAATTGCAGTTGTTTTATCTCTGTTACTATATTCACTACTTCTAGTATAGCTGGTTTGGATTTTGATTTCCATTTTCTAGTAATTGCTTTTCAGCAACCACATAGTTAGACACAGCAAGGCCATAACATGTCTAGACAATTCCAATTCTGGATCATAGCTCAGAAAAATCCTTCCAATATTTGCTGTGTACCTGAGGAAAAATTCCCTGGAGTATACTTGGGGTATAAAGATATCTATGTAAACATTTACAAGCAAAAATCCTAAATCTATTAGATTTTTTGTACATTTGGGAGACATACATTTATTCTCCCATTGTTTCTTTGTGAATTGCTTATCCAGTCTCTCTTCTCAGTCCTTTCTAACCTCCTCTGATAGATTTTTATAGTTATCATGCAATATTTTAGATGCTCTACTATTTATTCCTTTTTTAATGGCAGCTTCTGTTCTAGATTCTACTAAAAATTCTGCCAGTGCTGGTCTTTTGTTTAGGACCCCGTACTTATTTCTCTTTGCCTATACTCTGATAGCAATGCTTGATAGGGAAGGCAGTCTCTCACCTGCAGTCCAAATACATTCTTGGTGTCTTCCCATTCTATCACCTTTCCCTTTCTAGTTATATGCTCCCAAATCTTGGTTCCTTAGCCAGTTTTCTCCAATAAGTTCCAGCCTCCTCTTGCCTATTGTCTAGATCCCTAACTGCAGTCATCCCCATAGGCAGAATCTCCTTTCTCTATTCCCATGTTGGATTAGTTCTCTAAATACTCTTCATTTCTTACTGTTGTGCAAGATTCTCGGTATTTTCCTCTTAAATTAGGGACAAAGTCAGAATAATCTGCAATGAAGCGTCTGACTTATTGACACTTCTCAGTTATTTACAGTAATCACTTAGAAAGCTGTTACACTGAAATGACATATTAATATGCATCTTCTGAAGAATGAGGAGTCTTCAGTTGTAAAGTCTGGATTATTTAATTACTTTAACCATCGTTGTTTTGTTACCAAATTAAAAATGTTATGAGGGATACAAAGCAAAATTGTGAAGAGACACTTGAGAAGTATTCAGTGCCACGTTTATGGCAGTGTAAGGAGAGCTACAGCTTTTAAAGCTGCTATGTACTTTCTAATATATATTTTCACTAAGCGTATTAAGTGTGCCAGCAAGAGCTTTACTTATTTACAACATATAAAAACCTCATTAAATGTAAAGCATTTGAGACAGACATTGATATAACAGGTATAAATCTACTTTATTGGAAGTAAAAGCTTTAGGCCTTACTTTTGGTGGACAAGAACGTAATCATATACAATGGTGCAGTCTGATTTCCAAAATAAAACACACAGTAAATTTTTGGAAAAACAATGTCCTTTATATAAAAAAGTTTATTTAATAAACTATAAAAAAATTTATTTAATAAACTGGATGCTTATGAGACTATCAAGTTACATAGCTGGTATTTTCATTTTGTCTAAGGAAAGGGGAAAAGAGATATATTTTCATTTTTTTTGGAATCCCAATTAAATCCCATTAAAAATAATTTTGTTTATTGTGGCATAATGAAAATGGTGGAAGGGGGGAAGATTTAGTTCATAGGTTCATAGGTTTATAAGTGTGTACTAGGCTAATGGCCCTGGAGCCTTTACAAGCCTAGCCCATAGGATTACCCTGGCATCATGCCACCTGACCTTAGTTCCCAGTGCCTTTGTCGAGTAGGGCCACTGGAGTGATCCCTGGGGTGAATTTACTGCTTCCCATCCACTCATCAAGATTTCTCTTGAAGAGGGCCTGTAAGGTGTTCTGTTTGACATGTATGGGAAGTCTATTCCATAGCGTGGGCAGTCTCTATGTTATGACCCTCCAGCACGTTCTGTTGATTGTGATAATGATGTTGAGGTCTCTGAAGTGTGTGGTGTGCAGGGATTCAGATTTCTTTAGATGTAGCATTTCTAACAGAGCTGTGTCAGACATGGCTTTGTAAGTCAAGCAGAGATCGTCTCTAAGTAGGCGCTATGAGACAGAGAATAGTTGGAGTTTTTTGAGTCTGTCTATATAGGACAAGTGTTTAAGGCCTAGGATCCTCTTTGTGAGGTACTTTTGCGGCCTCTCCAGTTATTGCAGGTGTCTAGTGAGGTACATGCCAAATGGGCATTGTACTCAATGACTGGCCTAATGATGGAAGAGTAGAGGGAGACAATGACCTCTTTCTTCCTGGATGCAAACCCCTTAATAATGAGATGTGCCACATAGAAGGACTTTCTGACCACAGTGGCAATGTGGTGGTCAAAAGAGAGGTTGCTGTCAACCTGTGTTCCCAGATCTCCATTGATGTGGTAATTTATGGGAACCAGGTTTTTCCCAAAGGGGATGATGACACATTTTTTGGCATTGAGCTTAAGGCCATGGTTCTGACAACAGTTGTTGGTCTCAGTGAGGCCTTTCTGTAGGATGTCAACATCACTTTATAATAGCTCCCAACTTGCAATTGTCTGTGATCTTTGTCAGCCAGAGTCCCTTCATGTTGGCCTGGACTTCAGAGAAGTAGATACCAAACAGGAGGGGACGCAGGACCGAACTCTGTGGGACTCCACTTGTGACTGGTCGGCAGTCTGACTTGGAGCCAGCTACTTTCACACTGTGGGTTCTATCTGTGAGCCAGTTTGCAACCTACCCAGTGATCTAGGGGTTGATATCTTTGATATCTGGTTTATTGAGTTTTTGTATGATTCCTGTGTGGGGAATGGTATCAAAGGCCTTGGCCAGATCAAGGTAGGCTGTATGAACCACCTTGCCTTCATCCACAGCTCTGGTGACTGACTCAAAGAAGTTGACCAAGTTGAGCAGGCATGATCTACCCTTCACAAAACCAAACTGTGTGGGATCCAGAGTTTTGAGATTCCATATATACTTGTTTATTAGGTCCATGATGATGCATTTCATAGCTTTGCATATCAGACTCATCAAGTTAATGGGGAGATAGTTCCCAGGGTCTGTAGTCACTCCTCCTTTGTGGAGAGGGATGACTGTAGCAGTGCACCATTCGGTAGGGGCAATGCCTGAGGTGAGGCTGTGATTGAACAGGGCACACAGGTGAGGTACCAGTTCACTGTGTAGTTCACGTAGAATACAGCCAGAGACATTTTAAGGTCCCATAGAAGCTGTATTCTTGGACAGTGCTGTTTTAACCTGTGCAGCAGTAATACTGGGTGCTTGGCAACCTACTGGTATTGTGATTGGTCCTTTGGGGGGGTAAAGTGGGCACTGAATCTGTTGGCCACTATATTGGCAATATCTGTTGGCTTGGTATAGGAGGTACCATTGTGCAGTAGCTCAGAGTAGATCTGGGTATTGCCTGCAATTCTGTTTTCATAGCTACCTTTAGAGAATTTGATGAGGGATGTCAACTTTTTGTTGAGGCTGATAAGGGAGTTTTTCCAGTCTTGGGACTTTACCTTATTCCTCATCAGTTTCCTCCTTCTGTTGTAGAGTTTGTTTATGGCAGGGGACCACCAAATTGGCATCCTTTTTTTAGAGGAGAGCATCTTGGTTCTATTGGGTATGGCAAGATCCATAGATTTGTGTACGTGTTTGTGCAAGTCAAGTCAAGTCAAAGAAAAATGTTACTGTCATTCAGAACTACACAGCAGTGTAGCTGAACGAAATTACAATGCTTCATTCTCAATGCAGGAATCAGTTGCACATATAGCTAGAGAAAAATTAATAAAATATCACAGTCAAAATTTAATAAGTAGCCATTTGTAAGTAAAGTAGGACAGCAGTGATCCATACCTATCCCAGAACAGGAGACAAGGAAGACAAGGGACAATATGAAGGTAATATTGTCAAAGTAAAATTGAAACAATAGCAGCATATCTATGAATAGACTGAATTATTGCACAGTTTGTATATTACACGTTACAGTCCTTCAGTGTGTAGGTGAGCCACCTTGGTATTGCACTTAGTTATTGCACATCCATAAAATAAGCCCCTTGATAGGCTAGTTATGTAACAGATGTCATGGTTCGTTTTTCCAAAGAGTTCAACCGTCTAACGGAGAGCGAAAATAAACTGTTTTTTAGTCTGGTGGTCTTATGATGCAGGCTTCTATATCTTCTGCCAGAGGATAGGTAAGTGTACAGACCATTGGCAGGATGTGTTGGATCACTGGAAATCTTTTTGACCCTGTCTGTGCACCGGCATTTGTGTAGATCTTCTAGAGGAGTAAGGGAGATGCCAATGATTCTTTCTGCTGACCTTACAACTCTCTTGAGAGCCTTCCGATCCTGATTATTACAGCTCCCATACCAGACTGCAATGCTGTTGGTCAGGACACTTTCAATGGTGCCCCTATAAAAGGTCTGAAGTATGGAGCTTGGTAATTTTGCCTTCCTAAGTTTCCCTAGAAAGTGCAAGTGTTGCTGATCTTTTTTAACTGTGCTGGATACATGGACTGATCAGGATAAGTTCTCCATGAGATGAAGACCCAAGAACTTTGTACTCTTGACATTGTACATTGTACAGTGCATTGGTGCATGATTTGGCGGTCATGCAACTATTCACCATTTGCATGGGTGGCGTGAAGTTAGACATCTCTGTTTTTAGGAGCCCAAAGTTAGCTTTGGAGAAGTTTTTCATGGTGGTTACCTTTACAGGGGGTGGGGGAGGGAGGGATGTGGGTTTCCAAGGTGATTAGTTTGTGGTCGGATCTAACCAGGGAGGAGATGACTATTGATGTAGAGCAACAGTTGCCCATGTTAGTAATGAGCAGGTTAAGGATGCTGCTACCTCTAGTGGGAGTAAGAATGAGCTGGTCCAAGGCATTGGAATTAATGAATTCCAGGAAACATTGGGCAAGTGCATTGGTACTTGAGTATTTTCCCAGTTAATAGAGGGGTAGTTGAAGTCGCCCAGTATGAGAGTGTTAGGTTGGACCCTAATACTCTCCAGGGTACTTAGAAATGTGGCATGTGAGTTTTGGAACATTGCTGGGGACCTATAGCTGCCTTGAACCAGGTCTGTGTTACAGCACAAATGTCGATGTTCTCTATTTTAAGGAGTGCTTCAAGCAAGTGCATTTTGAGATTTAGACTTCTAGCGTTGAGCAGCATGACTCTCAGATTGCATTTGTTTGTAGCTGTTATGGTGGTAATTTGGTCTTTGGAACACTGCCTAAAAAAGACACTATAGAGGTGGAAAGAGCCTTGGCCAGTATCCAAAAGCCCAAGAGTGACAGATGCAGGCCATCTCTGGCAAAGCATTGAGGTCTATCAATCATGGCATCCCAGGCAGACAGATACTGGATCCCCTTAGAATGACACCAGAAACTTAACCAATTGTTGAAATCAATAATTTTCTGCTTGTACTGTGGTATCATTCTGGGTGATGGTAGGATGCTGCTCAGGGCTAGGGTCATACCCACCTGGGCTACATAATCCGAGAGCTCCTCCATGTCTCTTTTAATGTAGTCCAGGGAGGTACATCTCAGGTCATTCACACCCACATGTACAATGACAGAGTCATATTTGTACCTGTTGTTGAGGGACCTGAGTGCGTGCATTATGTGGTGGATCCTGGCACCTGACAGGCAGCTAACTGTTACTTTCTCCTTATTCAACCTAGTGAGTGGGACATCAGTGTGCCTCACTATCAAGTCACCTATGACTAGTGAGTTGGGCATGCTGTTTTGCCTTAGAGGGTTTGGTTGAGTAGCACACTGTTTAGGAGAGCTATGTGTCTCATGATTAGTGTTGTGTTGTGGTGGTTGAGAGTGTTTCTGCCTTGGAGGTCTCTGCTGTTTGGGTAGATTTTTATTGAGAGCCTCCACAAAGGTGGGTGTGCGGTTTGTCTTTTTATGTGAAGGCAGTGCTGGTGTGAGTTCTGGTGGGGTATGTGTTCCATGTGGTGTGGTGCAAGTGTTGACCTTCTCTTGACCAGCTTTTCTGGTCTTGGCTGGAGAGCGCGTGGCTTCTAATTTGGATATATATATACGTGCATCTCTTGCAAGTCTGAGTTTTGGGAGGTAAGAGGAGAGGGTTGTCGGTGTACATGAGGCAGTAGCTACAGGATGCCCAAATTCACCAGGTTAATAGGAAAAAGCACAGGGAACTGACCTTTAGGCATACCTGAAGGGGTGGGCATTAATAATAATTACTGGAGCTGCTTCCTTGTTGAATGTTTAGTAGTGGCGGCACTTTTGTGTGCTACAATAATTGCTACAAAGAGTCTGGTAAAGTGTTAGACTAATAAGCTAGTAAAAGTGCAGGAGAGGAGAGAGCTAGCAGATCTAAGGGAAAACTTGAAGAGCAGACTTTGGCACTGCTCAAAAGCTTACAAACAGTCTGGGATATGGCAAATCTGTATCTCAACTAGACTAGTTACAGGAAAGGTGGGAAACAAGCACAAACATTGGCTTTTAAACCAGAAAGTTGAAAGAGATAGAAAAACTGCCCAAACAGCCAATAAACTATCATTTCTGGGTCAGAAACCACCCCTCATGTGGTAGATAGGCTACCTAGTGCTTACCACTCACACTGATAAGCTAGAAGGCTTCTCTCCAACAAAGAAAGGCTTGGGGGAGCTCAGAAGGTTACATACAGTCCCAGATACAGCAAATCTGTATCTGGACTAGGCTAGTTACAGGAAAGACCGGAAAAGTGCAAACATAGCCTTTTAAACCAGAAAGTTGAAAGAAATGAAACAACTGCCCAAACAGCTAATAAACTACAATTTCTGGGCCAGGAACCACTCCTCTTGTGGTAGATAGGCTATATAGTGCTTTCCATTCCCACTGGCAAGCTAGCAGACTCCTCCAACACAGAAAGGCTTGTGGGGGGGGGGGGCTCAGAAGCTTACAAACAGTCCTGGATACAGCAAATCTGGACTAGACTAGTTACAGAAAAAGCGGGAAACAAGCTCAAACATGGGATTTTAAACCAGAACATTGAAAGAGATGGAAAAACTGCCCAAATGGACAATAAACTACAATTTCTGGGCCAGAAACCACTACTCTTGTGGTAGATAGGCTACCTAGGGCTTACCACTCCCACTAATAAACTAGAAGGCTTCTTTCCAACACAGAAATTCTTGGGGGGGCTCAGAAGCTTATAAACAGTCTTGGATACAGCAATTCTGTATCTGGACTAGACTATTAACAGGAAAGGCAGGAAACAAGCTTAGAATTTTTTTTTACAGAAAAGCTGCTAAAACAGCACTAAAAACAATTCAAGTGCAGTGCAAGCTAGCACACTTGAGTGAGTAGCAATGTTAAAGCAAATACAGTTTAAATAAATGCAATTTATTCAAACTGTATTCTGAACTGATTTCAGTTATTGTTTTTTATTCAACTCTGAACAGTTAACAAGTGCCAAAAATATACTTATCAGCTGAGAAGCACACTCAGTCAGAATACAAGGAGATTCTAGCAAAGTTTTTTTTTTTTTTTTTTTGTAAAGTGGAAAGGGAGAAAGCACGAACAGAAGATAATTCAAGGTTAAGAATCTAAGTGGGTTGGCCTTCTCAAATGTTCTCTCTGTATTAGATAGAATGAGCTAATGACACTAAACTGGGAGGAGTGTCCCAGATCAAATTTACAGTAGGGGCGGGCAACTGCAAAGCCACCAAGTATAAGAACAAAACACCAATTGGGAGAGAAGATGGGAAACTATTACAGCTACCAGCTACACTAGGCAAAAAAACACTACAGAAATGCTTATCACAGCAGAAAACCAACAGTGAGCCACTAAATGAAAGTTTTAAACAGATAAAGGAACAAAGAGCCTCTAGAGAATGCTTTTAACTGCAAGAAAATCAGTTATATGATACACTCCTTGGCAGGAAATCAGAACAAACAAACAGCAGGCCTCTATCCAGAAACTTCACAAAAATGCACCAAAAAGCACAGATAGAGCACCCACAAACAAAAAATACAACTCTCAGCATGGAAAAGCGATTTACATTTAAGTAATTCAGTAAAAATGTAATTACAGCAATGAAACATTATCTAGCAGAGTTCATCCCGGAATTTTTTTATATAACTACATATGTAGTATATTTTACAAAACATTAAAGGCAGGGACACAAAATTGCTGGGCATTTTAATTATAGGCTATCAATCTTTTTTTTGATAGTTATGATCAAGGAAATATTGAGATTCAGCAGGAAGTAGAAATGAAGGAATTTCAGAAGAGATTGCATCAGTGGAAAATGAGTTTACATGGCTTGGTTCGTGATAGAAAACAGAAGTATGCATATATTATGTAACTTTATTATGAAGATTGATATGTTAAGAGAAGTGCAGAAGAAAGAGAGGATGCTAGAAAGAGGAGAATTGGGTATGGAGGAATACAAGAATAGTCCAGCTTTTTTGTGGTGTCAACCCTGATTAAAATGACCTGTTACACAAAATATGAGATATAAAACCTTGGCAGAATGATGTGCCATAGTCAAGGATGTACTACAAAGGAAAATTATGGACATGTTTTCTTAAAACATACTAGAGTTCAACGTTTTTGGAGTATATTATACACAGAACTCCTGTCTGTGGAAATAAAAATGTAGAAGTGGCTATTTTGGATTTGGAGACTATGGTATACTGTGGGGTATACATACTGAAAAAACAGAGTAATTTTCTCTGCCAAATGGTTGCTATGGTTGGGAGGGTGGCCTAATGGTTAAGGTGCTTGCCTTACAAACACAAGGTGCAGGGTTTGAGTCTCATGAGGGGTAATTGGCTAGACTTAAAATGGCTCGCAAGGGCAGTTAGCTTAGTACTAACCTATGAACTATGTTTAGCAGGATGCATATAGGTATTATATAATAAGATGCATTGTTTCATGGACGTTCTGCTTAATCTAGAATTTTGGCTATGTAAAAATGAGTGGGAGTGAATTATTTATTATTGTTCATTTTTTTCTTTTATGATTATTTCAATTTTATAAACTAGATGTTTTAAATTAATAGACACTATTTATTTTTATGATTTTAAAATAAGGAACCCCTACTCTTTGTGGCAAGTGCCATAGGATCTGTTACATCCACCTAAACTACCACTACTCAGGCATATGAGACTTCAGTTTAACATTTTATCTGAAGGGCAGCACAGTTGGTAGGGAAGTTCCTGCTAATGCTGCACAGCTGAGCAGTAATAGAAAATGAATCCAGTCACCTGGGATGGGAATGGAACCCACATCCTTATGACCATGCATCATCATAGGCAAATATTCTACCCATTGGGCCACTAACACTGATTTCCACTTTGCTTCCCTCTATGAAAATAGAAGAGATTCACTACAGGGATATATGCAAAGCTCCACCTTGATTAGTATCTTACTTTTAAATATAGTATCCATGAAAAGGTCTGCTTGATACAATATGCAGACAACTTGAAATCAATTGAGTTTACATGGCAGAGACAGACTGTGGACCATAATCACCTTTGCAGTATGCACATTTATAGGTTACTGCCTGCCTTAAGGAGGGAGAATAGGAGTCAGGCCTGGAATGAATTTATGGGCACCCATCTAATCATCCAGGCTTGCCTTAAAGAAAGTGAGGGCATTACTCTGACTTATATGTAAAGGAAGATTAATCCAGAGATGCAGGAAGCATTCAGCAGTAAACCTGTTCCTCCAGTGTGTTTTATTTATCTATTGATGGGTCAAGTCTTTAGTGTGAGTGGTTGCATGGCCATTTGTTTTGTGAAGATGCAGAAGGTCAAAACCGCACATAGGAGGCATCCCTTAGAATTCTGGTAGACACAAAATTAATGTTTGAAATACCTGAAAATTAATAGATTATTAGGCTCCATAATTCCAAGACTTTCATAGGTTCATAGGTTGGTACTAGGCTATCAGCCCTAGGGCCTATACAAGCCTAGCCATAATAATTCCCTGGCTATTTCTTCCCACAATATTTACTTCCTTGGACCCCTGTCTAGCAGGGTGACTGACGTGATCCACGGGTTGAATTTCCTATCTCCCATCCAATCGTCAAGTTTCCTTTTGAAGAGGGCCAAAGAGGCACTCTGCTTGACATGTATGGGCAGTCTATTCCAGAGTCTGAGGAGTCTCTGGGTCAGAAACCTATCCAACCATCATGTTTTGTTCATTGTGTTGACAAGATTTAGATCCCTGGAGCATGTGGCTCTGAGGGATTGGAATTTCTTTAAGTGTAGCATGTCCAACAGCTCTGGGTTTGACATGGCCTTGTATGTTAAGCAGAGATCGCCTCTGAGTAGACGATATGCGACAGAGTATAGCTGGAGTTTTTTTAGACGGTCAGCATAGGGCATCTGCTTTAGGCCTGTGATTCTTTTAGTGAGGTATTTCTGTGGCCTATCCAGTTGTTGCAGATGTCTTGAGAGATACATACCAAACAGGGCGTTGTATTCTATAATGGGTCTAATGAGGGATGAGTACAGTGGGACAATGACCTCCTTTTCTCTGGACAAAAAGCCCTTAGTGATGAGGTGTGCCACATAGAAGGATTTCCTGACTGTTGTGGCGATGTGGTTATTGAAGGTGAGACCACTGTCCACCTGTGTCCCCAAGTCTCTTATCACACTTCCAGTGTTTAGTGTACTGCCACCTATGTGGTAATTCATGGGTACATGCTTTTTCCCAAAGGGGATAACTATACATTTCTTGACATTGAGCTTGAGCCCATGGCTCTGGCACCAAGCATCTGTTTCTGTAAGGCCCTTTTGTAGAATATCCACATTATTTGGGGATTTAATAATGGCTCCCAGTTTACAGACATCTGTGAACTTTGTTAGCCAGAGTCCCTTAGTGTTGGCCTGTACTTCAGAAAAGTAGATGCCAAACAAGAGCGGTCCCAGGACTGAAACCTGAGGTACTCCACTTGTCACTTGTCTGGAGCTGGATTTGAAGTTAGCTACTTTTACAGTGTGGGTTCTGTCAGTAAGCCAGTTGGCAACCCATCAAGTGACGTAGGGATTAATGCCCAGCTTAGTAAGTTTATCTATGATTCTATAGTGGGGGATGGTGTAGAAGGCCTTGGCGAGGACCAGATAGGCTGTGTGGACTGCCTTACCCTCATTCACAGCTCTGGAGACTGATCTGAAGAAGTCAATCAGGTTCAGGAGACAAGATCGGCTCTTCACGAACCCAAACTGTTAATTGTATTATTGATGGATATTGCTCAAGGCAGGTTTGAATACAGAGCTACAATCCAAACTCTCAGTCAGAATGTGCAAATCATTTGGCATGAAAACATGCAACACTATTTTACTAAAATGATTTAGGGTTGAATAAATGATTATTATTCTACAGAAAGATACCAGATTTTAAAGTTGACTTAAATTTGGGCACTTGAGATGGAGCCTTGGGATGTGCAAATTAATAGCTAATCCTTTCCTGTGTGAATGTTTGGGTTTAAGGAACATCAACAGTACATAAACATGAAAGGTGATTTCTCCTTAAAGTGTTGGTAATTAATTTCACAAAGGACCATAAAGTCATTGTAACACCCTGCCTAATTGCATTATAAAAAAGTCAGAAAATGTGAAAACATTTAAAATAAACATACTGGTGTATAAATAATCTGAAATAGTTGCAGACCTTGACTACACTGACTAAAGGCAGATAAAGTCTGATAGAAATTTTGTATAAGTAACCTTTCCTCTTTCTCTTGCTCACCTTGCATTATATTTTCTTTGTCAGGTCACTCTCATTAGCATCTGGCTTAGCACTGCCCTTTACAATGCTACATCTTAGCTATAGTTATTAATTGCCAGCTCTACACCAACATGGATGTTTTTATTTTTCTATAGAAACATATGGCTTTTTTCTTGCATTCCCATTTTCCTTGTATCATTCTGCTAAATCACCAGCGTGGATCTACTGAATGTAAGAGAGTGTTTGCTGCTGCTGCTAGTTATCTTTCCTGCTACAGCAAGTCTAACCAGGGGACTACTAGACCCCAAAAGAGTGTTCATTTACATAGAGAAAAATCAAGTCTTAAATATGCCTTTAATAATCCAACTACAGTCAGAAATTAATGAACCTCATGCAGTTATCCTGTGTCTAAGCTTAAGTTTAATGAAATTTCTGTACTTAGAAAACTTAAATCATTCTTAATATTCCAAAGAGATTTTTCCCCTGGGTCTTAGCCGATGTGAAACTCTTCACAAGTGGTGATATGAAATGCAATCCTGATCCTTTCCTTTCTGCATCAGTCAGTCAAGTCACACTATTTCTATACATGCAATAAACACTGCCTTAAGTATGCAATTTGTCCAATAAAACAAGACAGTCTGAAGCTGCTCCCTAAACCTGATTCATTAATTATACACATAAACACATACACAGTGTGGTGTGCTGGGACATTGAATCATCTGCTCTTGGTCAGACCCACAAATGTTAATGGAATGTGATTACATGTTGGACATGCATGGGCCTGACATAGATGACAAAAACTAGAAAATGTTTGCATCTTAATGAATCTTGGTTAAGGGAGAAATTTCATTTCATATTCTTCTTTATGAATGTATTTCAACACTTCTTAGGTTTTTACCTTTCCACTAACTTCTGGAGTTGCTTATACTTGTCAGAAAAGGAATAAGGAATGCATGCTTCCATAACAGAAAATCCTCACTAGTCATTCCATACTTCCTCCTCAAAAAACAAAAAACAAACAAAAAAAAAAAACAAAACTTTTTCTTCACAGGCTTTCCTAGACTGATTGAGCTAATCTCTACTGTGTTACTGAGGCTGACTTTGCATTGCAGGTTTTAAACATTCCCTACTTCCTCAGTGATAGTCTTTCTGCTAATTACAGAAAGGAAATAAAGTCAGAGCTGTTCCTGGCTACCCACCTCGGTTTCATTTAAAATGAAACTTATGTATATTGAAAATTGTGAAAGTCTACCAAAAAAGCTGAGTTATGATTGTAGAATCTCTACAAAAACTGCCCTGCCATATTCTACAACTACATTACCCCACCTTTCTTTAGAGAAAACTATTTGGGAAACATATTAAGCATGTTTTTTTGGGGGGGGTCATCCTGTGCATGACACCCAGATCTACTTACTATCAGCCTTATCACAAGTGATATGGTAACTGATATCTGTACTCATTTTCTTCAGTTCATCTCCTATCACTTTCCCTATACCAGTCCGCTCAATCACACATCATAGGTCAGTTCCCCACTTCAATCCTCCTGTCCTTCTCCCGTTAACATTGGGTGCAGCATAATAGTTTGGTGGTCAAGCTTTCTGTCTTACACATCCAGCCTCTGGAGATCATTTCTTGTCTCTAGACACCCCACTAGTTGGAGTCTGCATGCTCCATCCTTGACTGTATGTTTTCTTCTTTCCGGGTACTTCATTCTCCTCCCACCTCCAAAATGCTGTTTAATCAACTAAAGTCACCATGTGTATGGCTTTTATCCTTGCCCTTTGGCCGAATAGGGTCATAATGATCAGTTCAAGTACCTGGTTAACAAGTGAGTCAATAAATTAAAATAAAAAACACCATCTTCACTCTCCACTTTCAAATTTACAAATGAAATGAGTTTTGCTTACTGTCTAAAAAGAGAAATTAGAAGTTGCACAAACAAGGAAGCTATTTTTGCCATCAGATATCTTCTTTGACCAGCTTCCAATTTCCATGTCATAGGAGAATCTCCATAATAATCAACCACCAGATTAATACTTTCTGCTGCAAGACAGAAGATCACTGCATCCAATTAATTTTCAAATTCTCCCCTTTTCCCATCTTGTTCCCTTCTCTAATTCTGAACCAGAAAACAAGGCAGAAATTGCAAATGGCTGCCAAACCAATCCAACAGTCATAGGTTCATAGGTTCATACTAGGCTATCTGCCCTAGGGCATTTATAAGCCTAGCCAGAATGTGTTTGGCTTTCGCCACCCATTTTAAATTAATTTTGCTATGCCCTTTTTCGAGGTTAGTATACTGTGCCTCTGTCTAACAGTGACACAGAAGTGATACCTGGGTTAAACCTACGATCTCCCATCCACTCATCAAGATTCCTCTTGAAGAGAGTCAATGAGGGACTCTGCCTAACCTGGACTGGGATTTTATTCCAGAGTGAAGGGAGCCTCTGGGTTATGAATCTGTCCCTCCAGCATGTCCTATTTATTTCAGTGCTGAGGTTCAAGTCTCTCGAGCGCGTAGCTCAATGGGATTTGGATTTTCTGAGGTGCAGCATGTCCATTAATTCCGGGTTGGACATGGCTTTATACATCAGGCACAGATCGCCCTGAACAGGCGGTATGCCACTGAGTAGAGCTGGAGTTTCTTTAACTGGGCAGCATATGGCATCTGTTTGAGCCCTTTGATCCTCTTGGTGAGGTACTTTTGGGGTCTTTCCAGTTGCTGCAGGTGTCTGGTAAGGTACATCCCAAAAGGGCATTGTACTCCATTATGGGCCTGATGAGGGATGAGTAAAGAGGCACGATGACCTCGCCTGATCTAGATGTGAATCCCTTCATGATTAGGTGTGCTATATAAAATGTTTTTCTAACCACTTTGGCCATGTGGTTGTCAAATGAGAGACTGCTATCAACTTGGGTCCCCAGGTCCCTAATTACTTCTTCTGTACTTAATGGATTACCACCTATGTGGTAATTTGTGGGCACTTTGTTTTTGCCAAAGGGGATGACTATACACTTTTTGGCATTTAGCTTGAGGCCATGGCTCTGGCACCAGTTGTCTGTTTCTATGAGGCCCTTTTGGAGGATGCTTGTGTCGGCTGGAGAGTTGATTATGGCACCCAGTTTGCAGTCATCTGCAAACTTGGTCAGCCACAGTCCTTCCATGTTGGCCTGTACCTCTGAGAAATATATACTGAACAAGAGAGGTCCCAGGACTGAGCTTTGTGGGATGCCACTTGTAACTGGTTTGGAGTCTGACATGGCTCCAGCAATTCTAACCATGTGGGTTCTGTCCTTGAGCCAGTTTGCAACCCATCTAGTGACATAGGGGTTTATATTTAAGCTGGTGAGCTTATCTGTAATGCCCGAGTGGGGTATTGTATCAAAGGCTTTTGCGAGGTCCAGGTAGGCTGTGTGGACCACCTTCCCTTCATCAATGGCCTTGGTGACTGTTTCAAAGAAATCAACCAGGTTTAAGAGGCAGGATCTGCCCTTAACAAAGCCGAACTGGGTAGGATCCAGTGTCTGTAGGTCCCCAATATCTTTATTTATGAGGTCCATGATGATCCTTTCCATAGCTTTGCAGACCAAGCTAGTCAGGCTTATGGGCGATAGTTTCCAGGATCTGTTGAGGCACCACCTTTGTGGAGAGGGACCACTGTTGCTGTACGCCACTCTTTGGGTACATATCCTGTAGTAAGGCTGAGATTGAACAGTAGTTTTATGTTTGGGTTTAGCTCTTCTTGGAGTTCATGTAGGACGCAGACCGGGACACCGTCTGGTCCCATTGATGCTGTGTTTTTGCTTTGAAGAGGCCGCCTCTTACCTGAGCACCTGAGAGGCCGGGGGGGCAGCACTCTGCTGGGATAGTTATTTGCCCTTTTGGTGGGGGGGAGAAGTTTGCGCTGAACCTGTCAGCTAGGATGTTGGCAATGTCTGTGGGTTCGGTGTATTTTTGTCATTTTGGACTAATTCTGAGCATATCTGGGAATTCCCACCCAGGTTCCTAACATAACTAAAGAAAGCCTTGTGATTATCCTTAGTGTCCTGTGCAATTTTTCTCTCGAGGCTGGCCTTAGACGATTTTATGAGTGCCCGTAGTTTTTTGCTAATACTGATCAGAGATGCCTTCCCTTTTGGGATTTTGCTCTATCATTTAGTAGCTTCCTCCTTCTATTGTATAGTTTGTTTATGGCTGGGGTCCACCAGACAGGACGTCTGCCTTTGGAGGATTGGGTCTTGGTTTTATTTGGGATTGCATGATCCATGCATTCCTGAAGGTGTTCATAGAATGCATTTATAAAGGATTCTGCGGTCTGGGCCGTATATTCCAGAGGCGGCGGGGGTATGAAGGATTCGACGTCAGTTTTGAGGAGTGTGAAATTTGCTATAGAGAAGATTATCACTGTGGTTGTCTGGGCAGGAGTGGGGTTGGGATGTGAATATCCAGTGAGATTAGTTTATGGTCTGATCTTACCAGTGAGGGATACACTTCTGGTCTGGAGCATAGAGTCCCCATGTTGGTGATGATCAGGTCCAGTATGTTTTCCCTCTTGTGGGAGTGGTAACAAGTTGTTCCATAGCATTTGAGTTTATAAATTCTAGGAACCTTTGGGCTAGGGTGTTGGAGCTAGAGTAATGCTCCCAGTCTATGTTTGGGCAGTTGAAGTCGCCCAATATAATGGTGTTTGGAGAGACCTTCATATTTTCCAGTGTTCTCAGGAAGGCAGAGTGGGGTTTCTGGGTTTGGGAGGGTGGGAAGGCAGTTTTACCCACTGTTAGTTGCACATGGATAGTCTCTGATGCTTCGTGCTGTGCCACCAACCTGGAGGTGTGGGTATCTTTGATGAATATTGATACTCCCTCTCCTTTTGTGGTTCGGTCCAAGTTTTGGGGCCGAAAAGCATGGTATGAGGTATAACCTGGTAGTGCTGGGGTGCTCTTGGGAGCCTTGAACCAGGTTTCTGTTACTGCACAGATATCGATGTTCTCCATGCTAAGGAGAGTTTTGAGTGCATACATCTTGAGGTTTAGACTTCTGGCGTTGAGTAGCATTACTCTTAGTTTCTTATCCCTTGTGATACCTATGGAGGTGGGTTTGTCTTTTGAGCCTTGCCTAAAAAAGGCACTATGGAGGTAGCAAGAGCCTTTGCCAATATCCGAAAGCCCAGGGGTGACAGGTGCAAGCCATCCCTAGTGAAGCATCGTGGCTTGTTGAGCATGTCATCCCAGGCTGACAGGCATTGGATCCCCTTTGAATGACACCAATACTTAAGCCAATTGTTGAAATTGATCATCTTGTCTTCATATTGTGGCATCATTCTTGGTGAGGGTAAGATGCTACTCAAGGTCAGGGTCATACCGGCCTGGGCCACATGCTCAGAGAGCTCCTCTATGTCTCTTTTCATGTAGTCCAGGGAGGTACATCTCAGGTCATTCACACCAGCATGGACAATGACTGAGTCATATTTGTACTTGCCTGTGTTATGTGGCAGATCCTAGTGCCCGACAGGTAGCTCACCGTGACCTTCTCCTTGTTCAGCCTGGTGAGCGGGACGTCAGTGTGCCTGATGATAGAGTCACCTATTACAAGTGTATCAGGTGTGTTGTTTAGCCTTAAGGGCTGTGACTGTTCGGCACACTGGTTTTGTGAGATATGTGTTGCACGTGTTTTGTTTTGGGGTAGTGGTTGCTTGGGTGTCTGCTTTGGAGGTATCTGCTGCTTAGGCAGATTTTTATTTAGAGCCTCCGAGTATGTTTTTGTGTGTTTATGTGTTTGGTTTGCTGTCGTGGTAGGTCTATGTGAGACTGGAATTGTAGTGAGTGTGGTTTCCTTTTCCTCCCGACTGGTTATGCCAGTACTGAGTTGAGAGAGCTTAGCCTCCAATTTGGCTATATGGATGCATCTCTCACATGTGTTGGAATTTGTTGGGAGGAGGAGAGGGTTGTCTGTGTACATGAGGCAGTTGTAACATTGCCTCAAGATTCCCAGATTCACCAGCTGGACCAGAGAGGAGATTGACAACTGACCTTTGGATATGCTAGAATAGTATTGGGAATTCCTTTATAATTGAAAAAAAAAGGGCCAATGGGGAACAAGATACTCAAGGGGAGTTTGTGAGGGTGTAGTGCTTTTAATTTTTTAGTGCTGACTTATATAATTGCTTTAGTGAGCAAGTGCCAGGTAACTTAAATGCAATGTGTTACAGGTAACTTAAATGCAAAAATGACAAACAGTAACTTTCTTTTAAGTGAAACAAGGAAATAAGTACAGTAAGCAATGCAGATATCACTAGGGAATCCACAGAAGCACTGAAAAGCCGTGTTTTAGGTGTTATTAGCATTTCAGGGAAATAACAAGCAAACAAACAACAAGCATACAAACAAAGCTAGATTCAGCAGGCCTGGATCTAGTCTATGCTACAGCAAACAAAACAAGGTGTACCAATTTCAGTAAGAAACAATTGAAATATGCAGGAACTATAAGCCTTTAACCAGAAATTCCCAGCTCAGAAGGGCAGAATCCAGCCTCTCCTCCCACAAGAGTGCAGACCACGAACCTTCTTAATGTAAAATAACTGGCCTGAAGCCCAAGTGCTTAAACCAGAACTAATACACTTTTAGAATAACAGACACTGAGCCCTCAATCAGCAGTTCCCAACTTAGAAGGATGTAAGCTACCTGTCCTGCCACCACAGTGCAGGCCACAAACCTTCCTAATGTAAAACAACTGGTCTGAAGCCCAAGTGCTTAATCCAAAAGACTTAGAATGATAGCTACACTTTAATCAAGTTACTACCAAGCAGTAGTAAATACAATTGAATACTTTAAAGAATGCCTGGATTAGTGCTCAAGTTATACAAACAAAGCTAGATTCAGCAGGCCTGGATCTAGTCTACACTACAGCAAACAAAGTGTACCAATTTCAGTAAGAAGCAGTTCAAATATGCAGGCACTATAAGCCTTTAACCAGAAATTCTCAGCTCAGAAGGGCAGAGTCCAGCCTCTCCTCCCACAAGGGTGCAGACCACAAACCTTCTTAATGTAAAATAACTGGCCTGAAGCCCAAGTGCTTAAACCAGAATTAATACACTTTTAGAATAACAGACACTGAGCCCTCAATCAGCAGTTCCCAACTTAGAAGGATGTAAGCTACCTGTTCTGCCACTACAGTGCAGACCACAAACCTTCTTAATGTAAAACAACTGGTCTGAAGCCCAAGTGCTTAAACTAAAAGGCTTAGAATGAGTTACACCAAGCAGTAATAAATACAACTGAGTACTTTTAAGATGACGCAAAAGCAAAATAAAGTAGGAAGAAACACAAATACAGTAAAAGCAGAAATTTTTTTTTCAGAAAAGTAGCAAAAACAGTAGTAAAAACAATTCACATGCAGTGCAAGCTGGCTCACATGAGTATGTAGCAATATTAGTCCACACACAGTTTGAAAAAAATGTAATTAAATTAAAAAGGACTAAAAGCAAGTGCAGAAAGGGTTTATTAGGTAGAATGTGGTAAAGAGATGGGACTTGGGAAGTGTCCTAGATCAAATCTACAGTGGGGCGGGCACTGCAAAAGCCACCAAATTTAAACTACAACCAAGAACAGGGAGGGGGGGGGTTGGGAAGACAGTTTCAACAGAGATAGATATGAGGAATCACAGTGCAAATTATAACAAAAATAAAATACTGATATCTGTATATTTGCAGAACAGTAAGACAACAGATATCTAAGTAACAATTTAGCTCTATAATACAGAATAATACAAAAAATATACTCAGCTCTATATATTTGCAGAGAGTCTTGTAAGGCTGTCTCTCAAAAATGCACTTTAAATGCAGGCTGCTATTAACAGCAAATTAAGGGAACCTTGAGTTAACACACAAGCTATAGAAACTAAAATGAGGGAGGGGTGGGGAAGACAGTTTCAACAGAGATAGATATGAGGAATCACAGTGCAAATTATAACCAAAAAAAATATACTGATATCTGTATATTTGCAGAACAGTAAGACAACAGATATCTAAGTAACAATTTAGCTCTATAATACAGAATAATACAAACAATATACTCAGCTCTATATATTTGCAGAGAGTCTTGTAAGGCTGTCTCTCAAAAATCCACTTTAAATGCAAGCTGCTATTAACAGCAAATTAAGGGAACCTTGAGTTAACACACAAGCTATAGAAACTAAAATGAGGGAAGGGGTGGGGAAGACAGTTTCAACAGAGATAGATATGAGGAATCAAAGTGCAAATTATAACCAAAAAATATATACTGATATCTGTATATTTGCAGAACAGTAAGACAACAGATATCTAAGTAACAATTTAGCTCTATAATACAGAATAATACAAAAATATACTCAGCTCTATATATTTGCAGAGAGTCTTGTAAGGCTGTCTCTCAAAAATGCACTTTAAATGCAGGCTGCTATTAACAGCAAATTAAGGGAACCTTGAGTTAACACACAAGCTATAGAAACTAAAATGAGGGAGGGGGTGGGGAAGACAGTTTCAACAGAGATAGATATGAGGAATCACAGTGCAAATTATAACCAAAAAATATATACTGATATCTGTATATTTGCAGAACAGTAAGAAAACAGATATCTAAGTAACAATTTAGCTCTATAATACAGAATAATACAAAAATATACTCAGCTCTATATATTTGCAGAGAGTCTTGTAAGGCTGTCTCTCAAAAATCCACTTTAAATGCAGGCTGCTATTAACAGCAAATTAAGGGAACCTTGAGTTAACACACAAGCTATAGAAACTAAAATGAGGGAGGGGGGTGGGGAAGACAGTTTCAACAGAGATAGATATGAGGAATCACAGTGCAAATTATAACCCAAAAAATATATACTGATACCTGTATATTTGCAGAACAGTAAGACAACAGATATCTAAGTAACAATTTAGCTCTATAATACAGAATAATACAAAAATATACTCAGCTCTATATATTTGCAGAGAGTCTTGTAAGGCTGTCTCTCAAAAATCCACTTTAAATGCAGGCTGCTATTAACAACAAATTAAGGGAACCTTGAGTTAACACACAAGCTATAGAAACTAAAATGAGGGAGGGGTGGGAAGACAGTTTCAACAGAGATAGATATGAGGAATCACAGTGCAAATTATAACCAAAAAAATATATACTGATATCTGTATATTTGCAGAACAGTAAGACAACAGATATCTAAGTAACAATTTAGCTCTATAATACAGAATAATACAAAAATATACTCAGCTCTATATATTTGCAGAGAGTCTTGTAAGGCTGTCTCTCAAAAATCCACTTTAAATGCAGGCTGCTATTAACAGCAAATTAAGGGAACCTTGAGTTAACACACAAGCTATAGAAACTAAAATGAGGGAGGGGGTGGGGAAGACAGTTTCAACAGAGATAGATATGAGGAATCACAGTGCAAATTATAACCAAAAATATATACTGATACCTGTATATTTGCAGAACAGTAAGACAACAGATATCTAAGTAACAATTTAGCTCTATAATACAGAATAATACAAAAATATACTCAGCTCTATATATTTGCAGAGAGTCTTGTAAGGCTGTCTCTCAAAAATCCACTTTAAATGCAGGCTGCTATTAACAGCAAATTAAGGGAACCTTGAGTTAACACACAAGCTATAGAAACTAAAATGAGGGAGGGGGTGTGGAAGACAGTTTCAACAGAGATAGATATGAGGAATCACAGTGCAAATTATAACCAAAAAATATATACTGATATCTGTATATTTGCAGAACAGTAAGACAACAGATATCTAAGTAACAATTTAGCTCTATAATACAGAATAATACAAAAAATATACTCAGCTCTATATATTTGCAGAGAGTCTTGTAAGGCTGTCTCTCAAAAATGCACTTTAAATGCAGGCTGCTATTAACAGCAAATTAAGGGAACCTTGAGTTAACACACAAGCTATAGAAACTAAAATGAGGGAGGGGTGGGGAAGACAGTTTCAACAGAGATAGATATGAGGAATCACAGTGCAAATTATAACCAAAAAAATATATACTGATATCTGTATATTTGCAGAACAGTAAGACAACAGATATCTAAGTAACAATTTAGCTCTATAATACAGAATAATACAAAAAATATACTCAGCTCTATATATTTGCAGAGAGTCTTGTAAGGCTGTCTCTCAAAAATGCACTTTAAATGCAGGCTGCTATTAACAGCAAATTAAGGGAACCTTGAGTTAACACACAAGCTATAGAAACTAAAATGAGGGAGGGTGGGGAAGACAGTTTCAACAGAGATAGATATGAGGAATCACAGTGCAAATTATAACCAAAAAAATATATACTGATATCTGTATATTTGCAGAACAGTAAGTTAACAGATATCTAAGTAACAATTTAGCTCTATAATACAGAATAATACAAAAAATATACTCAGCTCTATATATTTGCAGAGAGTCTTGTAAGGCTGTCTCTCACAAATCCACTTTAAATGCAGGCTGCTATTAACAGCAAATTAAGGGAACCTTGAGTTAACACACAAGCTATAGAAACTAAAATGAGGGAGGGGGTGGGAAGACAGTTTCAACAGAGATAGATATGAGGAATCACAGTGCAAATTATAACCAAAAAAATATATACTGATATCTGTATATTTGCAGAACAGTAAGACAACAGATATCTAAGTAACAATTTAGCTCTATTATACAGAATAATACAAAAAATATACTCAGCTCTTTATATTTGCAGAGAGTCTTGTAATACTGTCTCTCAAAAATCCACTTTAAATGCAGGCTGCTATTAACAGCAAATTAAGGGAACCTTGAGTTAACACACAAGCTATAGAAACTAAAATGAGGGAGGGTGGGAAGACAGTTTCAACAGAGATAGATATGAGGAATCACAGTGCAAATTATAACCAAAAAAAATATACTGATATCTGTATATTTGCAGAACAGTAAGACAACAGATATCTAAGTAACAATTTAGCTCTATAATACAGAATAATACAAAAAATATACTCAGCTCTATATATTTGCAGAGAGTCTTGTAAGGCTGTCTCTCAAAAATCCACTTTCAATGCAGGCTGCTATTAACAGCAAATTAAGGGAACCTTGAGTTAACACTCAAGCTATAGAAACTAAAATGAGGGAGGGGGTGGGGAAGACAGTTTCAACAGAGATAGATATGAGGAATCACAGTGCAAATTATAACCAAAAAAATATATACTGATATCTGTATATTTGCAGAACAGTAAGACAACAGATGTCTAAGTAACAATTTAGCTCTATAATACAGAATAATACAAAAAATATACTCAGCTCTATATATTTACAGAGAGTCTTGTCTCTGCAGTCCATCCTCCTTAGCTATAGTACAACTGAATAAAGGCAGTCTTGAAATCTGAGAGGTCTTTTGCTTAATTTGCTGTAACTCTGTTAAACCTATTACATATATTCTAGATTTTTCTGTAGCGGACAGTTTTGCTAAATGCTTATCCTGCATACCCATCATGCAGTTTGAAAATAAACATTCTCTCAATAAAACCCCTAATCTACTTCCCATGTAAATTCATATTATATGTCCACATCCATAAACATCATTTCTGTACTTGTATATGGTATCCAGATATTCAAAAGTATTTATCATACCTTCCAAGGGTTTAATTATTCATAGGTTCATAGGTTCACACTAGGCTATCTGCCCTAGGGTATTTATAAGCCTAGCCAGAGTGTGTTTGGCTTTCTCCACCCATTTTAAATTAATCTTGCTATGCCCTTTTTCGAGGTTAGTATACTGTGCCTCTGTCTAACAGTACACAGAAGTGATACCCGGGGTAAACCTACGATCTCCCATCCACTCATCAAGATTCCTTTTGAAAAAAGTCAATGAAGGACTCTGCCTAACCTGGACTGGGATTTTATTCCAGAGTGAAGGGAGCCTCTGGGTTATGAATCTGTCCCTCCAGCATGTCCTATTTATTTCAGTGCTGAGGTTCAAGTCCCTCGAGCGCGTAGCTCAATGGGATTTGGATTTTCTGAGGTGCAGCATGTCCATTAATTCCGGGTTGGACATGGCTTTATACGTCAGGCACAGATCGCCCCTGAGCAGGCGGTATGCCACTGAGTAGAGCTGGAGTTTCTTTAACCGGGCAGCATATGGCATCTGATTGAGCCCTTTGATCCTCTTGGTGAGGTACTTTTGGGGTCTTTCCAGTTGCTGCAGGTGTCTGGTAAGGTACATCCCAAAAGATGCATTGTACTCAATTATGGGCCTGATGAGGGATGAGTAAAGAGGCACGATGACCTCCCCTGATCTAGATGTGAATCCCTTCATGATTAGGTGGGCTATATAAAATGTTCTTCTAACCACTTTGGCCATGTGGTTGTCAAATGAGAGATTGCTATCAACTTGGGTCCCCAGGTCCCTGATTACTTCTTCTGTACTTAATGGATTACCACCTTTGTGGTAATTTGTGGGCATTTTGTTTTTGCCAAAGGGGATGACTATACACTTTTTGGCATTTAGCTTGAGGCCATGGCTCTGGCACCAGTTGTCTGTTTCTATGAGGCCCTTTTGGAGGATGCTTGTGTCGGCTGGAGAGTTGATTATGGCACCCAGTTTGCAGTCATCTGCGAACTTGGTCAGCCACAGTCCTTCCATGTTGGCCTGTACCTCTGAGAAATATATACTGAACAAGAGAGGTCCCAGGACTGAGCTTTGTGGGACGCCACTTGTAACTAGTTTGGAGTCTGACATGGCTCCAGCAATTCTAACCATGTGGGTTCTGTCCTTGAGCCAGTTTGCAACCCATCTAGTGACATAGGGGTTTATTTTTAAGCTGGTGAGCTTATCTGTAATGCCCGAGTGGGGTATTGTATCAAAGGCTTTTGCGAGTTCCAGGTAGGCTGTGTGGACCACCTTCCCCTTGTCAATGGCCTTGGTGACTGTTTCAAAGAAATTGACCAGGTTTAAGAGGCAGGATCTGCCCTTAACAAAGCCGAACTGGGTAGGATCCAGTGTCTGTAGGTCCCCAATATCTTTATTTATGAGGTCCATGATGATCCTTTCCATAGCTTTGCAGACCAAGCTAGTCAGGCTTATGGGGTGATAGTTTCCAGGATCCGTTGAGGCACCACCTTTGTGGAGAGGGACCACTGTTGCTGTACGCCACTCTTTGGGTACATATCCTGTAGTAAGGCTGAGATTGAACAGTAGTTTTATGTTTGGGTTTAGCTCTTCTTGGAGTTCATGTGGGACGCAGCCCGGGACACCGTCTGGTCCCATTGATGATGTGTTGTTTGCTTTGGAGAGGGCAGTTCTTACCTGAGCATCTGAGATATCAGCGGGGCAGCACTCTGCTGGGATAGATATTTGCCCTTTTGGTGGGGAGGGGGGGGAGAAGTTTGCGCTGAACCTGTCAGCTAGGATGTCGGCAATGTCTGTGGGTTCGGTGTATTTTTTGTCATTTTGGACTAATTCTGAGCATATCTGGGAATTCCCACCCAGGTTCCTAACATAACTAAAGAAAGCCTTGTGATTATCCTTAGTGTCCTGTGCAATTTTTCTCTCGAAGCTGGCCATAGACGATTTTATGAGTGCCCGTAGTTTTTTGCTAATACTGATCAGAGATGCCTTCCCTTTTTGGGATTTTGCTCTATCATGTAGTAGCTTCCTCCTTCTATTGTAGAGTTTGTTTATGGCTGGGGTCCACCAGACAGGACGTCTGCCTTTGGAGGATTGGGTCTTGGTTTTATTTGGGATTGCATGATCCATGCATTCCTGAAGGTGTTCATAGAATGCGTTTATAAAGGATTCTGCGGTTTGGGCCGTATATTCCACAGGCCCGGGGGCTTTGAAGGATTCCACCTCAGTTTTGGGGAGTGTGAAATTTGCTTTAGAGAAGTTTTTCACTGTGGTTTTCTGGGCAGGGGGTGGGGTTGGGATGTGAATATCCAGTGAGATTAGTTTATGGTCTGATCTTACCAGTGAGGGATACACTTCTGGTCTGGAGCATAGAGTCCCCATGTTGGTGATGATCAGGTCCAGTATGTTTTCCCCTCTTGTGGGAGTGGTAACAAGTTGTTCCATAGCATTTGAGTTTATAAATTCTAGGAATCTTTGGTCTAGGGTGTTGGAGCTAGAGTAATGCTCCCAGTCTATGTTTGGGTAGTTGAAGTCGCCCAGTATAATGGTGTTTGGAGAGACCTTCATATTTTCCAGTGTTCTCAGGAAGGCAGAGTGGTGTTTCTGGGTTTGGGAGGGTGGTCTGTAGCAGGCTATAAACTGGAAGGCAGTTTTACCCACTGTTAGTTGCACATGGATAGTCTCTGATGCTTCGTGCTGTGCCATCAACCTGGACGTGTGGGTATCTTTGATGAATATTGATACTCCCCCTCCTTTTTTT